>NW_007577945.1:427988-484379 GCF_000690725.1 Stegastes partitus | reverse complement strand
CCCAGTGCAATGCAAGACCATCTAATAGGAAAAGCCACTTTACATGTGTTTACTTCTCTCCTTCTCTCTGTGCTCACATCTACTGTTTTCTCAAACAGCCAAATTCCCCATGAAGCTGTTTCCTTTTACATATTTTACTCTTTCTGTTGTCAGACAATACAACAAGTACGAGACGCTCACAAAACCACAGCCTATTAAGACTACTTGTTATTCTCGCCGCTGCTCATCTCTAACATTCAGATTTTCACAACGCCGTCTGACAGACTCACCAGAAGTTAAAGATGACTGCAGACGCTGTTGTTTTTCCTTTTTTAAAAAGTTAAAGCTGATTCCAAAGTCAGAGAGCGCTTTCACAATTAGGAGAAAACAAGTTGCTTTAGCTGCTCTGTGCTTGTAGAATATCCACTTTGTTTTCATATACAGACCAAAATCTTTAACTTTGAACTCCAATGAAATGATAATTTAGCTTTTCTGGTGCAAGAATAATTGTTTAGAATGAATCCATTGATGGGAAAAAATGGTCAGCCGACTAATCGATAGAAAAATACTCAGCAGCAGCAGCCCTGTGCCACACATACATACCAGGGCTTTGTGGAACTCTGTTGTGTGAAATTGAAGTTTGAACCACACGTGACGATTCTTCACACGCTGACAAGCCTCTGATGCCGCTCAATTATGCAATCAGTGCAAAAAAGAATCCATAATTTAGAAGCTTGCAGAACAGATATTCCAGGAATTAGGTGTAGCTGAATGACAAACGACCTGAGGGTGAAAAAAATGGGGATATTGTCCTTTAAGTAGGTCTGATACTGTGAAAAATGCGTGCTCGACAATGAAGTGCACCGGGGAGCAAATTTTGTTCTAACGCAGCAGGACTCGCAGGGTATCCGAGGAGCAATATTTTATGATTAAGTGCTCTAATGACTGCCTTTAAGGGGCAAAGGCATCATTCATAATACACTTTGCATGAGATTTTCTAATGCTTACTCGTTCCAAACTAGTCTAACTCCCAGCGAGCCCCCATTAATTCACTGTTTGCCCAATCAAATTAAAAGTGGCAGTCAGCGTCTGGGTTTGTTCATTCATGAGGTGGATCTGATTGCGCTTCAGGCCCTGTCAGTGCATGTAGCCTGATAAGAGACTTGTACAGCGATTGGGCTGATTGCAGAGTAATGTTTTGGCTGCCATTGGTGCAGAGCCTGTACGCGCTGATCAGGCTGAATAACTAGGTTGTTATGGTGACGAGACCAACTCTGGTGAGAGCAATAATATGTGAAAAATGAGAGACAGTGCTTTGGATTTTTCACAGCAAAGACTGGCAGAGATTTTTTTATTTATTTTTTTAATAAATTGCATCATTAAACAAGCTTCACTGCTCATGTTTCACATCAGACTGTCAGAAGTGCCCTTACACAGCAGTTACTGTACCTAAAACTGGACTGAAATCTACATCCTTGCTAAGAAAATAGGCATATAAAACACATCTGTACATATGTGAGCTTTGACTTCACACCTACAGAAAAAAAAAAAAGACACTGTCGGTAATATGATCGGTGCGTGATCTGTGTGGGTCGGCACTAAAAATAATTTGCTATAGCCGACACATCAGTTCCAACAGCCACGCAGGGAGCCAGCCAGGGGGTCGACCTCAATTAGTCCCATCTCTGACTTCGCACATTTTACCGCGTTATGATTCCAGTCACACGGAATCTCAGCAACTATCAGATGGGCCATGAACCATGAAATGAAACACTTTACCTTATGAGCAAATACCTGCAAAGCACCTGACATTACCATCAGCCCCAGCTTTGTTTTTTAGTGCCAATTAGCATGCAAACATGCTAACCTGAGATGGGGGGCTGTTGCCTACTCTCTAAGTGTCAGAATGTCAATGTTTTCAATTTGCATGTAAAAAAAAAAGAAAAGAAAAGACAAAAGCTAGAAAATTAGATGTCAAAAAATGTGACAAACGCCACATCCAACATTTCAGATGTGATTGTTTTTGCGCTGATGGTTCATATTCAGGTTAGTAAGTGACATGTATCAGGATTGATGACATAGCTGGACTAGCAAACATGGATAAGTTCTTCAAGTTTCCCTTGTTTGGAAGCTTTTCCGTAAATGTCCAACAGATGTGAACCCATCTCTCCGCTGACCCCTGTCACTTTCCTCCATGTTTATTTCAACTGAACTGTGAGGTGCTGACACCGGATGACAGCAACATGCACATGAAATATTGGCAGCAGAAGTGCAACAGATACAGGCTCAGTGAATAAATCATGATGCGCATCAAGCATGTGACTAAATTTTCACTTAAGCCTCTGCTCCACTGAAGCAAATGGAAACAGCAGCAGACGATAGTGTCGGATCACACGGGAACATTTCTCAAATCAGTAATCATTTTTGCTCATTGGAGGGTTTTATTGGTTTTATTTGAACAACGTACTCATGTTGTGCCTTAGTCTTGTTTCTATAGCGCCTGAAGCTGGGCTCACGCAGCACGAGTTTTAAAAACACATTCTAAAATCAGGTTGTAAACATAAGTTCACAGATATTCTTATCAGACATTCACACTTTACATGACTATACTAAATAATCGTATCGCATGCTGCAGGATTTTGTACTCAGGGAGCAGCACCTCACGGGATCTCATGGGGAAACAGATGTCAACAACGTGGAGACTGTGGTGCATCAGCTTGCTGTAATGCCAATTATACTATGTTGTGAGAAAAGAATAACCAAAAGCAGAAGGTTGAGCAAGTGTGGATGAGGACATGGTTGAGAAGATGTTGGGAAGATGTATTCAGTGTGGGTTGTTTATTCTTCAGTGAAACTGGAGGTAAGATTTTAAAGTTTGCGTCAGGTTCTTTTGCTAACTCCAAGGCTTTAAAGCTGCTTGGTCAAAGCATCCACTGGTTTGGCTGCTGGTGTGATAATCATAACCATCCTCATTTTAACTTGCTAATATCAAACATGTTGGATATTGACTAATGAGTTTGTTCAGGAGGTTTAAGCCTGGATCTTGTGAACCCGTCATAATAATCTGGGTTAAACATCTGTTCAGATTGAAGTCCCAGAACAAATGTCTTCTCTGATTTTATTGGAATAAGTAAAAATGGGTAAATCAGTCCTTGAACTCCTGTGATTCCAGCTTTAATGGCACCACCAACTGTTAATTACAGTGAGCCCAGTGTTTGTACAATGTTTTGAAAATTTGGTTAAAATTGGCACTAAATTTGGATGGAAACTTGGTTATTGTGAGCATGACAGCACTCTGATGTTCAAATTGCCTCTGACTTGCTTTGGCTCGACAATCTGCTTTTGTTTTTATCACAACTGGACACAAAAAGGCAAGAAACAAGCGATGCTCGTCCTCTCTATGTGAGACAATTACAACACCGAGTGAGTGGTCACATCTGCGGATATTGAATTAACATTAAGAAAAGTAAGTTTAGTTTAATGATAATCAAATTAGTTAGGTAGTTAGTTAGTTAGCCTAGTTTGATGGACAGACTACCGATATGTGTCCATTGGATCTGTCACTTCAGTGTTTCCATTCATTGTCTATGTAAGCGGCCATGCAATGCATTCTGGTAATGTCACAATGCGTTTTGAGAGACGAGGCGTTGCGTTGTCCACTCCTCTTTTTCATCAAGTTGAAGTCTCAGCTACTTTGTGCAGACAGGAGTGTCCGGCTGCCACTCGATGCCTCTAGAAACTTGTGGAAAACTTGTTAACAAACCATTGTTAATCTAAAATGAAGACAGTTTCAGCAACTGCTTTGCTTATTTCTCGAAAGTTTCCAAACGAGTGGCCATACATGTCCGGTTTGGAATCCAGGAACAAATAGCCTTCGTCCAATCAGGTTCTGCTAATGATTATGTGGCTGTCGGACGGTGAAGCCTATGGTGGAACCTGGTGGATCTACTGTGACACTGCCACGCTGTCAAACATCCAATGCCGGGAAGTGTTGCGACTAAAAACTGTCACATCTAAAAACAACCCCCTGCAGATGTTATGTAGGGCGGAACAATATATAATTTAAGCATTGACTCCAAAACATAATAATGTGCCTGCACAATAGCCACATCACAGGAAATGCAAAGAGGACTAAGGCCAATTAACTTAAACACATCCTTCTACAACTATTTTTGCTTCTTGATATGAAAAGAAAACTGACACGGTTCTTATTTTCCATAATTATACCCCTACTACTGATAGAAGATCATTTATTCTGGTTTGCAGGTTCTTGGATATGCAGAGATTTTTTTATTTTTTTAACTTTATTCATAAGACACAGAGTTTGTTGACATGTAGGCTCCACATGTGCACAGCGAAATGAGCGAGAATCACAAGAACTATTTCAGCTAGAAAAAAAAGACAGCGTTGCCCAAAAACAATTCTCCGTCGGGAGTGTCTTGCAATTGTTGTGCTCAACACGACTAATTTGTTTGACTGTTTAAATCAGCGCCACATTATCCAAAGCAAAAAAAAAAAAAAGATTTTGGATGCCTTTGCAGCTCATAAGAGGGATTCAAAAGCATTTTTAAAATTATTTTTCATTTTCCAGACAGATGCAATTCCCCTAGAAAGTCACTGCAGGATGAGTAACTCCTTCCAGAAATAAGTATTTTTTTTAAAAATATCGCAATATATATCACAGGAAAGCTGAATATTGCGATGTCAGGTTTTTTCCCCAATATCGTGCAGCACTTATACTGACAGCTTCAATCACTGCACTTGACCAACACCATATGGGCTTGTCAAAAAAAGAGGAATAAAAAAAAAAAATGTTGATAACACACCGCAGAAGGTGACAGCACGTCACAGCAATGGCAGCTCTTAAATGTCAGTCAGCCGCTGCCATGGAAACACGGAAGCAAGATGCCGTTTTTCACAAATAGAAGATGGTTGGATTCTTCTTAACGAAATTACACATCTTCACGATAACAGAATAGTTTGTGTCTGTAGATAAAGCAGCGCGGCTCAAAGTGCACACACGGATGGTTTTTCTGACATAGCTGAAGGCCTTTAATACGGGCGACCTAAAGGGAAATACATGATCAGTGGCTTCTGTAGGGGACACAGAAAGGTTATGAATGTCATTACAGTCCTCTATGGACTTTGTGGTGAACTCATTCAAAGTAGTTCATAGTCATGGCTTCTGAAAGGCTCAGATCTGGCCAAAAATGTATTATACTCGCAACAATGAGGTGATGTGGTTCTGACCACTTGTAATGCTGTAGATAATCAGATAGGCAGGCAACACAATGAGAGGCAGTGGACCTGACAGCATAGAGAGCCCGGATTAGACCACTCTATGAAAACAGAATCACTCGTGACAGACACTCGTGGCCTTTCATAGAGACGGCTCACAATAAGGGATGGGGGGGTAGGAAAAAAAAATATAATCATTCCCAGTCATTTCTCTTATCAAACTGCTCTTTTCATTTCCTAAGCCCACTATTGAATTTTCTCACTCAAGCTCAACATGGGTGATGGGGTTTCTTTTCTTTGTTATGTGTCATCCACACACTGGTCTTGCCCAGAGGTTAATAATGAAAGTTAAAAGAGTGTTGCATATTAATGCCAAAATCTATTGAGCCATATGCCAGAGCAATAACTGTCCTTCAATGGCAGACTGCTGTCTTAAAATAATTAATACGCGCGACTTGTTGGCTCATTCCACGCTTGAATCACAAGTCGGGGAAAGTTCTCGCCTGGATTTATGGGCAACAGTGGAACATAAAGATATTATGTTCCATATTTCTTTGTTTGAACTCAATCCGTTAAAAAGAAGAAGTTCATATGAAGGAAGCCTCGCCGCCATCGTAATTCTTTTACTAAGTTAGCTTTAATTGTTTGAAATCAATCCTCATTACTTGGCATACGTCGCTATAAATCAGACATCATTCGCGTTAATATGCTGCATGATATGTGCAGATGTTCGGCAGGACATTATTTTATGTCTTATTTAAGGAGCTGTCAAGAGCATCACGTATGCAAATTACATTACGTTTGCACTTGGGAGCAAGTTTATTAAAAAAATCCACTCTAGAGCCATTTATCTGTTTGCATTGCTGAGGGAAGTTTAATGGTTCTTTCATATTATAGAAAAAATTACCTTATGATTAAGATAATATTTAGATTAATTTACCATAATATCCGGACTATAAGTCGCTACGTTTTTCACACACTTTAAACACTTTGGCTTAAACAATTATGTGGCTAATTTATGGATTTCTAAGATTTTTACAAATTTTCCTCGAGACTAAAGTGACATTCAGAGCGACAACGAAAGAGAGACTGAGGAAGTGTGTGACAAAGTAATTCTGAGGATGTTCAATTTCGACACCGAAGAAGACAACATTAGTGGTTTTAGTGCAGGAGGAAGATGAAGATAGTGATCAATGACTTTTCCTGGTAGGCAACTGTATTTTTGTTTTTTTTAACC
Source organism: Stegastes partitus (assembly GCF_000690725.1). NCBI lineage: Eukaryota > Metazoa > Chordata > Actinopteri > Pomacentridae > Stegastes > Stegastes partitus. The sequence goes on along the minus strand of NW_007577945.1, from coordinate 477,925 downwards.
AGCTGTGTTACAGGCACTGTTCGGAAAAAAGCATTTACGGTACGTATTTGTGTAGGTTTCACATACATATTAAATTAAAAGCTAAAAAAATCTTTCTTTGTAACATCTTTCTGTGTAAATATCTCATGTTACAACATGGGCACCTGCAACTTATAGACAAGTGTGGCCTCTACAAAACTTGTTTTCTTTTTTAAAGTTAGTGGGTGTGGCTTATTTTCAGGTGTGCTCAATAGTCCAAAAATTACGGTAGTCATTTTTTCTCCATTTTGTTAATTGTTTCACCAATACTCATGTGAAAATAATTATTCATGACATTTTTTAAAGTCTGTGCAATGGAAATTCAAAGGTTCTAAACAGATTATACAAGTTCAAAAATAATTGCTGCATGTGACTTCCTACCCGGCTTTCACCATCACTTCCTGCCAAAATGTGGTGTCATCGTCTTCAGTAAATGCCCACGAATGAGCCTAAGTTACCTCGTGTGCTTAGTTTTTTGTTTTTACAGTCGCTAAATTAATCCACAGCCATGGCGTGATGAAAATATTCCACGTTTATGAACAGCATTGCTCAACACTGACCAACCTGAGCCGAGCAACACTCAGCATTCTGGGTTTGTCAGTTGCCTGCCAATCATGTGTGAAACATATTATCTCCAAAAAGGTCAACTTTGCCACAGCTTGCAAACCCCAAACACAATTTTCCGGACACACAGAGTTTTAATACAGTAATTTTGCTTTGTTTGGTTCTCACCAGCAGGTACAAATGCATCTGAACTGGCAAGCGTCGTCCAAATCTGAAAAACCTTTACTGCTTGTAAGGTACACGCTAGCATGAGATAGGGATGAAGCATTACATTTACAAGTAAGTTGGGAAAAGAGTCGTGGATTTGACATAAACTGGGGGCACGTCATTGGACTTATTACGCCATTTTCATCCTAAATGTGTCCATGCCTACTATTGCTCGAGCAGGTTTTGTTCCACCCCTAGAATGGCTTCAGCTGATGGACTGATGCAGCCATAAAAAAAAAAACTGAATCATGGCTTTGCATATTTAGCTCGGTGTAAAATTTATCGTACAGTTGTGGGCAAAGCAGATGCAAAGTATACAAAAAGCAGATGCGGCGTATAAACTGTGTAAAAGTTATGGGCTTTAAAAGTTAATTGATGACGCTTTCAAAAAAGAACGACATCATGGAGAGAAGAGAAAACAGAGAAAAAGTCCTTCACTTGGAAACTTTTTTAAATGCACTCTGCTGGTTGATTACTTTAACACCTTGGAGAACTCACTGCTGTTATTCTATGGCGTTAGACTGTCTCTGCCTTTTTATGATGACTGTGGCTTTATGTTTAAAGCTGTAAAGAATGAATTTAGGACCAATCAGACATCTTCCTGACTGTGTTGCATGATGGATAAGCAACATCTAAAATGCATAAAAGTTAAAAAATTAACCCTCACTAGGTGTTTTTTCCTGGTTTGATTTGATTTCAAAGAGCTCATGTACATTTTTATGGTTCATTTTTGATGAAACAGTTCTTTAATGGTTTTAAAGCCTCATTTTGTACACTTTCAAATATTCTAATTGTGCTGCACGGCTAATGAAAGTTTTCTGTGGTGTGATGAACACATATTTACAACTACTTTCTATTTACAAAGATGAGATAAAAGCAAAATACGACAGAAAATAAAACTACTTCAGTGTGAATCATTGTCAACAAACAAAACCTTCAGGATAATGAGAGAGATGGAGTAAAGACGAGCAGATAAACTAATAAATCTCAACAATTTGCCTGCATCCAAGCAACCACATTGTGTTTGTCAGTAAAACAGTATTTTTCCAACACCCACAACTACGAGCAGCATCTTGAATTTCAGCAACATTATGTCTTTTGACGGCGAGGTTAGCTAACAGCGTCGCTTCTTGGACGGGAAAAGTAACAGATTCTTGGAGTGAAGGGATCCATATCTTCTGAAAATGAAACAGAGAGTGGCGACGAACCACAAATGTGCAGCCCAGCGAGCTAGCAAAAATCTAAATCAGAGCCACAATTAAAGTGGTAAGAAATGAAGCCTGTTGTATGATCAGTCACGTGGGTAATTAGCTTTGGATGCCAGGAATATTTGATAATTTTGTTGTGTGCAATTATATCGAGGCAATCATTCCCAGTTCAGTAGTTTTTGTTTTTTCCTCAGTATCTTTAATATAACATCGGTGACGGCAACAGATGAAACATGGGTTCACATGAATCCTGAATGATTGTCTGCTGCTGCTGCTGCTGCTGCTGTTAAAGGGCTTCCTCAGACGAGAAATGACAGCGCATATCTCCTCCGTGCCTCTGATTTAGCTGGTGTGATGGTAATATTAAACTTTTGATTGATTGTTTTCTCTAAAGAATGTAACAGATCTCTTATATAATAAATTCGCCGCTTGATCAAATTCCTGTTTCCCCTCATGTGTCAGCCAATTTAGCTAATCCCCCCGTGATGCCACTGATGTGACACCGGTGACGGGTGAAATATCACAACGCTTTCAAAGTTAATTAGACCAGGGGTGTGGATCCTTATTAAGATCAATATTCATTTATCTATCATTTGTCATTTCTATTGACAAAGATTACTTTGACTCGACCGGGGGCCGGCTGGGACGCAGAGGCGGCGCAGAGATGCTGAGTCTGACACCAGAGCTGCTTATTTAGACAAAAAACTTTGAGGCTTGCAGGAGGAGTAAAGCCGGAGAGGAGGGAATTGAGAGGGGCTGTGTGTGTGTCACATGGAAGGAATAAAGATGATGGAAGGAAGAAAGAAGGAAGGAAACAGCAGGTATTGAGCAGATTTGAAGGCAGGGCCTGATATTGGAAATCCACCACGAACTCCCCGAGTCACTTGGGGACGTGAACTCTTCTCGAGGTCACTTGCAACTCTGTTATCCAGGCAGAACTGCTGAGTGGGCTCTTCAAGCCAGCAGGGCCAGCTGTCCCTTTGGCCACTGCTGTTGGGATCAACTGTGAGTTTACAAAGTGTCGGGAAAGTTAAACTACTGGGCAAGTAATGAAAGATTATATTTTTAATTTGATCCCATTCTCTGTTAGGATTCATATGTAAAATTCAGTTTGACCTAATCATGTTTTTGAAAGCTTCTGCATTACATTTCATGATAGCAACACTTGCTATACTTCATCTCTGAGCCAAAACTAGTGTAAACATTCACGCTGCCTCACATTAAACGCTTTCCAAGATGAGAGGAGACTGCAGAGAGATGCAGATGAAGCTGTTTTGCTTTTGATAGATTTTTTGTGTCCTCCGTGGAATATATTAATTGCACCCTCATGTTGAAACGCTGGCAAAAGAAAGTTGCACACTCACAGAAACAGCACGGCTCTACGGTTTGCTTTGTTCACTGGTGGGTCTGTTTACAACTTTGGTCCACGCTCAAATGTCTGTGCAACTGCTGACATGAACATTTTTGATGTTTTGGTTATTCCCCGACCTTTATTCTACTGGTTTTGCTGAATCGTAACTTTTCAATGAGCGCTGTTGCTTATGTTTGGGACCAAATATCTGCAAGACTTCCACTATGGTGTCACAAAAAGATATGTTTCAAATCCAAACTACAAACTACAAGTTTTCGCCTTCGAAGTAATCCCCCGGAGTCGAATGCACTTTCCCAGCCTTCTCTGCCATGCTGCCATGCAGGAAGGATTCTTTCATGATCCTCTGCAGCTCCGTCGTCACAGCCATCTTGATGTCGTCCACGTCTTCAAAACGGGTCCCCTTGATGACCCCCTTGAGGAAAAAATCCCACAGAGCTAGGTGGGGTGAGTAGGGAGGTTGCTCCAGCACGGCGATGTTCTTCTCAGCCATGAACTGTGGGATGCTCAGGGCATTGTGAGCAGGTTGTCATGGTGAAGCTGCCACAACTCTCGCCTCTTCTCGCACACTGAACGAAGCAAACGCTACAGGATCTCTTTGTAGACGTGCTGGTTGATGGTCTGAAGGGGAAAACTCGTAGTTTGGGTTTGAAATCTATCTTTTGTGACACCAGTCCTGGAACTTTTCCGACACACCTCGTATAGCACCAATTATAAACTTAAGCCACCTCAAGGCACTTCACAGTAAGGTGAAGCCCTTACTATATCATATTATGGAGAGACACCCAACATATCAAAATATTTGCTTGAAACAGGTCTTCGGGGACACTGGGAAGAACAAACTCCCCTTTAACAGGAAGTAGCCTGCAGCAGAACCAGGCTGAGGGAGGGCGGCCGTCTGCCTCCACTGGTTAGGGTGAAGCTAAAGCACAGAGAACACACCTAAGAAAACAATAATTACTGGGGAGGTCGGTGAGGCCAGTAACTGCAGGTCAGAAACCTGCAGCTCTGCAGCTAAAGATACCTGCAGAGAGGACGAACCACAAACTACAGGAGAGACAAGACATCGAATTAGTGGCATGCAGTGGTGCCATATAAATATATGGAGAGAGAAGGAGAGGACAGTAGAGAGGAGGTGCTCAGTGCATCATGGGAATCCCCAAGCAGTCCCAGCCTGTGGCAGCATAACTAAGAGAGGGTTCACTTGAGGCGGTTCTAACTGTAAGCTTTATCAGAAAGGGAAGTTTTAAACCTAATTTTTTAAAAGCAACAAGAGTGTCTGCCTCCTGAAAGCAAAGTAGGAGCTGGTTTCACTGCAGAGGAGTCTGATAGCTGAAGGCTCTGCCTCCTAATCTGCTTTTAGAAACTCTGGCAACCACAAGTAAACCTGCAGTCTGAGAGCAAAGTGCCCTTTCAGGATAATATGGTACAATAAGGTCATTAAGATACGATGGAGCTTGGTCATTACAGCCTTTGTATGTTTGAAGAAGGATTTGAATTTCTATTCTGGATTTTACAGGAAGCCAATGAAGATCACTTTTGCAGGTTCCTGGCTGCAGCATTGGAGGTTTTTCAGAGAGGTGCTGGGACTGTTTAGTGCTAATATGCAAATGCTAAACTAAGATGGTCAGATATCTTCTAAGCATGATGATGTCATGACTATTTTAGGCTCAACAAGATGCCAGCTTGACTGCAGACCATTAGGTTTTGTGAAATCTGTGCACCTTCATTGTGTTTAAGGGGAAATCAGTCACAGTTGAGGGTGCAGAGAGAAACTCTTTCTATATAATGACATGTAAATAATCAGTGACATTCAGTGCTTTTGCATTAATTTGTAATAATATCCAGTATTATTTACATCCAGCAGTTACTGCTACGCACAACACTACAACAAATATCAAGCCTAAACATACACAAGGCAGCTGTCACTCATTTATTACTGTTAGCTCCAGATTGCAGTGTAGTTTATGCACTTTACTGATAAGCCTAAGAGTAAAAATTTGCCTTCAAAGATTAACTCGTTGATTACGGACTATTTCACTTTTCTGTATTCTCTTCGCTCGCTGCCCAGCCACTCTTGTGCCTCTCCACTGCCCTGCTTTGACATCCTGCTAGTGTTGCAAACACCAGTATCGCACCGAGCGCTGGTGTGTAAAGCAATGACTTCACTGATTACAATAGATTTTGATTATGTTCATGTCAGGGGTCGAATAAAGTTGTATTTCATGTTTTTATTTAGAGCAAAGCCCAGTTACCAAATCAATGTTACCTTTAAGAGCTATAACCAAATCACATTATGATGTTACCCAAATGTCCAGTCAGTGTCAATGTGCAGTAAAGGTGGTTACAGCTACATGTTTGCTAGATTCAACTCAAATATCAGCAACATATGATAGAAACATTACAATCTGCCATGAGTTGCATCACATTGCGGAAAACATTATGCACAGGCTAGCACATTTCTTTAACAGATTCCCCTCACTTCTAAGTTCCACCAGGTAGAGATAGTTTTTATGGCCAAAGTCCAGTTTTTTTATTCTGTTTCTCTTACAAAAATATATGATGTGTATTATTACAGTCTAAAGTGTTGGAAAACGTGTTAACAGACTTATTCTTCGCTGCTTTCCCCACACATTTTGCATTTAGAAATAGTGTTCCAGACTCCAGCACAAAGAGCTACAAGTCTTTTCTGCGCCGTGAACCCGTTTCCTACTTTCTGACTATTTCTACTGTACTTCATACGAATCAATCAGCACAAAAACAAGCTCGACGCACAGCGTTTCCTTCAACAACAAAGAGGACGGCTGCTGCCAACGCTCGTATATTTGTTTCCTCTCAACGCGTTGAATCGATATGGCATTATTGTTCACTCCATATCTGTCGTGTCATTTACAAATAGGAACTGGCAATAAGTTGGAAAATTCATTTAACTGTCACAGCTGGCTTGTTAATTCACAGTTTCCATGGTAACAGGGTACAGTGCATAGAAAAGATAATCAATTTACTTTTATGATAATTACATCACTAGTAATCAAAATGTTCTGACAAGCTTCATATTTGGTCATTTGTGATGTCAATTCATAGATGTTGCTGCATTTTCTCGTAGACTTAATTCAGTTTTTTAGAAATTCTGCACTTGTTCAGAACAACAAATCCCCAAAATGAATTTCTATTCTTGTGGAAAATAGTGTGAAGCCAAAGGCAGACAACCAAAATGGGCATCCGTGGTTAAATACAGCGTTCCATATTGCTAACAAGAACCCCTTTAATGAACTGATATAAGGTCTGCACCTCCTGTAAATTGGAGTTACACCCCAGCTGATGACTTGCCAGCGAAAAAGTAAACAGGAGCAAGAAGGGCTAAGCCAACAGGCATCACCCCTCCCTGCAGCAAGGCACGGCCATGACCGTTAATGAACAAATCTGCCGTATGAAAAAGGCTCCCGGCCAGAGGATCATTTAAAATTAACAAGAGAGATGATATCTGGGCGCCGCTACAAGGTCAAGACCGTAACATCATTTGTTTTGCCGCGTTTCCTTTAGCGTGAATCACTCCATCCTCCTGGCCTGTACTCTCCAGCTCTGTCCTTCAAACACATCCTGTCCGACTGGTGTAATTGCACCATGACAGGACCGATTCCTCATCCCCATCAATCACTCCAATGGAGATATGGGCTTCTTCCTAACATGACTACTCGCCGCCCTCCCTTCCTTCCTCCCTTCTCCTCCCTGATCTGCCTCCATGTTTTACGGTTATAGTGATAAATAACAGATCCAATGTTCAGCCGCCTTCGTCCAAGCCCAGATTTCCTGGCCTGCGTCCTATCGGGCCTGGACCAGAAACGCAGTGTGTTGAGTGATATATTGACCGCGTTGGGTTTGTGACAGGTTTTTCTTACTTTAGTGCTTTTGAGCTACATTTGAGCGCTCCCTCTGTGTGGTATGGTATGTTTACTTTGTCACCAATTAAGAAGGAACCCAAGAGACTGTATAGAAAAAAGGGAAAATTAATGACATTTATATGTGGTGTGTTTGATGGAGATTAACACAAAGTCGAAAGAAGAAAAATGTGCATAAATGCCATTAAAACATTGATCAAAAGTAAAAGAAAGACAGCTAAAATTAGCCATAATTTCAGATCAAAGCGTCCTACACAGCCTCTGGGAAGGTCACCGTGTGGACAGAATCAGATAGTCTGGAACTCCTCAGATCTGCCATCCGGTTCAGATAAAAACTGTTTATTAGGGCCTTGACATTTCTAAATAGCTTGTTCTGATCAGTCGACACAATAGAATCGACCAGGACAAAGATCTTCATGCCCTTTAATTAACGTATCCTTTGCATTGTGAGGTTTGTGTTACATACAGAAACAGATCGGCGGCTGGTTCACACGCAGGCTATTCTATTCATAGCAATGTGCACAAATGAGTCACGGGAAAGCCTCTCTTCATCTTTGCCAATATAAAGACCGTGCTGTGAGATGTTTTGTTTCTTATTAAAAGAACAGAAGTGGAAAGAATGCTTCCAAAGCCCGCTGATAGGATCTCGCTCAGCTACAGCTACGGGAGGAACTCCGAATGTGCAAAGCTAAAAGCAAATACAGGCACGATTCATTAAAATTAGGTGCAGCTGCACTTCAGAGGACTGAATCTAAATTTAAATCGAGATGTCCCATAAGGTCCTGGTTTCCAGTCTTCGCCCTGCTACTTTCCGTGTTGACTTTTTTTTATGTTCTCACTGCTTTGAAATAATAAAAAAAAAATATCAAAAATCAAAAATCAAAGCGGTTTCCTCAGATGTGGAGTCGCTCCCCTGGTGCTGAGCTTGTTTGAAAAGACTAATATACATGGTATAATTTTACATTTTATTCATATGGTTTCAGTATTTTCTGACTGGATGCACGCCTAACAATGTCTTGAGAAAACTGGCAAACATCCCAAACACAGTGAATTTACACTAAACATGAACTAAATTCTTCCTTTACTTTTACAATTTTGAACAATGGAGTGTTTTTAGCATTTTTTTTTCTGTTCAAACAACCACCACACTGACTACATAGACGCACAATTTATTTTGTAATGACTGATTCTGAAAACCTACCAGGAATTCTTTCAGTTACTTTCCTCCAGACTTTACTCTTTCGCCCGTTCATTCATGAAACGGAGTCACACAGCAACAAATCTTCACTTGAAACATTCAAGTTCATCTTGAGCAGTTCCACACCGCATCGATTAAAGCCGAAGCAGAAACTAACACACTGAGGAGCGGAATGTAAAGGTGTAAATGTCAAGGTGGTTGACGGCGGTGTGTTTTGCCTTCCTCTTTTTATCAACCACAACAACCAGTTTAGTGCCATTATACCATAGCTTTGTTGCCATGGTTACAATCTTCTCCTAACTTTACAGTTGTAAGCATTTGATGAACCTACATAGAATCGTCACCTCAATCTGCAGCTCTCTTTGGGTTAAAGCAGCTCTACAACAACTTTCAGCCCGTTGATTAAGTGTTTCAAATGGAAAATGACTATTTTGGGTTATCCTCACTACTCTCACTGCATCATTATCAGTGAAAAACACACTGAACACGACCTGTTTGGCGCTAAACGGCAAGCAGACAAAGTTAACGACTACCTGGCAGACATGGTAGAACATTTAGCGGTGAAAGAACCAGATATTTCCCAGAGGAAGTGGTGGAGACCGAAAAAAGAGAAAAATTAGGGTAAATATAGACTCACGTTTAGGAAGTGGTCAGTTTTTTGTTTTTAATTCTACCCATGAATTCTAACGTTTCTCTACATCTGCTGGATGTGTAACGATGCAACTGAAATGTGTTGTCAAAGTTGCGATCACAAGTTGTTCCCCACTTTCCAGAGAAATAAGGTACAAAAATAAGAGCCAAAAATAAGTTACTGCAGGTTGAACCAAGTGTTTTAGTTGTTGTCTAACTGTCTTACTGTCTCTTCGCCATCTACCATTGTTTTTCCTAAGTTTGACTATATATATTTCGATGCACAGATGTTGTAGAAAGAATACAAACACTAGAATAACTTCAGTTTCTGTCAGTATCTAATGATCTGAGACCGTTGCTCCTGCATGCACAACACTTCTGTGTGTTTAGTCTGTGCAGTACACCAACAGAATCTTCAAATCTAGTCTAACAGACTAATTTTACAAATGTTATTCCCTTTTTTGTTCCAATTCCACAGAAAGGACATTTTAAACAACGCAGAACTGGTTCCATTCCAGTTTGTGAACCTAAGTTCCTACATAAAAACGGTTTCAGAAGCAAAAAGTTGGTTTCTGTAGAATACTTGAAGCACAAATCATGACGATGTTATCAGTAGCTGTGTCTTATTTAAACTTCAGACTTTTTGCATCCCCTTCATTTTGCATGTAGCTGCTATAATCCGGTCTCACTCACTACTCATCCCCACTTTGTCGGAACCCTTTGGGGTCATTTAAATACAATGGGTACCCTTTACCATCATTTTTTAATGTGCGGGGTAATTTGACAGAGCTATAAAAATCAGTGACTATCAGAACTGGAGTCAATGACACTGAAAATGTTCTCTGCTCGTGGTTTCACTATTGCTCCTTTTCAAGGACTGATATGTTTGCCTTGTGCTAAATGTTGTGAACGGGTGTATTTTAACTTGAACTAGGCTCTTTTTCTAACCTTAACCAAGTCCTGTGGTGCAAAAACAGTGAGAAAAAATAAGATTAAACAGGGAATCAAAAGAAGACTTAAGTCACAAAACAGTGTTTTCCAACACAGGACACAAACCTCGTATTGATGAGTTGTCGACATATTTATGGTACTAATTACATCAGCTTAATTTCGTGTGCAAATCTCTGTATTGACTGATTTTAAACAAAAGTCAAGTTGTAGGAAATTCATTAAAGTGGTTTCATAACGTCGTTGATAAGTTCAGGAATGCAAGTCTTAAAAAAAGTTTTCGCTTCCAATTATTAATGAATTGGAAAAGTTGCCACAGCTCAAAAATTGTGATGCGGAGGCGCCGCTATAGCTCACCTGGTTGAGCTGGCGACCCATGTACAGGGGCTATAGTCCCCAAAGGGAGGTCATGAGTCTGAATCCCACTCATGGCCCTTTTCTGCAGGTCCTTCCCTCATTCTGCTTCCCCATTTTCCTGTCTCTCTACTGCACTGTTAAATAAAGGCACAAAGACCAAAAAAAAAACGTAAAAATAACTTGTGATGCGATTGATGCTGTTCTTTTTGTTGTTGTTATTCAGCATAAACACGTGTTTTTAGAGTGCGACTTAGACCACCTCCACCTGTCCAACCTCCTTATGAAGCTCTTCTAAACCAGAAAAACTCCTATACCGGCAAAACATCAATATTAGAGAACCTGGGGCGGAGACAAAGTCATGACTTATCTGCACAATATTCAGCTCTTGCAGCTCCTTGGAACTGCTGAAAACAATAAAAAAAAGTAAAATAATAAGCTAAACAATACAATTTGCCTCTTTGCTTGTTTTTCCTTGACCTATATTTGCGGTAAAATGTAAAAGAAGAAGAAAAAAAGAAATCCATTATAATAAAGACGGCACTACAAAGTGGTTCATTAGATGGCACCCTGGTTTCAGAAAAAATACAGCCTCACAACCACATTTTTTTCCCTTTTCTTTTACAGTATTCCCACAATAAAGATCAGCATAATAAAGCCACTTGTTTGGAGCCATTCAGCCGAATAATGATCTGTGTTTACCGTACAGTTGAAAGTAGGCTAGTGGAGCTGCTATTGACATTATGAGCGAAGACAGCGGTGTCTGTCCGCTGAGTGACTGCTCTGTAGCGGTTTATTGTCGAAATTGCTCATCCCGCCTGAAAAATCCATCATCTGTAGCGTATATTTACAGCCTATGCAATGTTGCCGCAGCCACACACACACACACACACACAAAGACACCGAAGGAAATAAAAGAGGCAGACGGGAGGAGAGAGACTTAAACGTTTGATTTTGTCTCTCCACAGAACACTGGTCAGAAGTCTCCATTTACAGGAGGTAACCTTCCTCTCCCCAATTTGTACTGGCGGACGCAAACGAATCAATTCTCCCAAAGCTGGGAATATCAGAGCTAAGGGCAGAGTCTCTTCATGATCCTCGATACCGGCGAGAGCGAAAAAAAAAAAAACTAACGAGATAAGTTTTGTTGCTGGAAGGCTTCAAAAATGAGAAACTGTGATAATGTGGCTGTGGGAGAGTATTGTACACAAATACTGAGCTTTCTAAAATTTCACAGCACAGCGTCTGAAGGTGGATGTTTGCTTTCACAGACATTTTTTTCCGTTTGTTTGTTTAATCCACATTCTTGCGACTGGTGAGATATCTGATTTAGAGTTGCGTAAGCCTCCATCTTCTTCCAGCACTCTTTTACATTTTCAAGGTTTTTTTTATTTTATTCAACTCGCCACACAAAATCTCCATCAAACATCCTCCCCGTGAGAGAAATCTATGGCGGTGTGAAGGCGAAACTCCCCCACTGTACACTTTGCAGCGCCGCTTTTATGCCGAGGAAGAAAACAAAACAAAAAAAAATGTAGCTTTCATGTTCTTTTTCAGGCTATAGCTTTGATAAATGGTAGTGGTCGCAAAAAAAAAAAAAACAGCTTTCTCACTTGTTCAAAAGAATCCAATATGAGAACAACAGTGGTTTCCCCCTGAACTTGATGGCTCTGACATTTCAATTCATTTCAGAGTTTACAAAAAAAGTGGCGCCTCGGTTCTTTAACGCTCTCTAATACACTCTAAAAACATGAATGAGAGCAGGAATAAATTGCATTTCAGTTAAATTTCCCTTGACCTACGCTGTAATCTCTAAAGAAACAAAGATTCCCATGCACAGAGATGTCCTGGAAGTAATTCTAAGGCCTGCTTGTTGCAAATACTGTTGCTTGTTTGCTCGCCGCCCCTGGCTATGGCAGAGAAATGAAGCGTCTGACAAAAAGAAACCACCGCTGCAGTGGGCTGCCTTCATAATCCAACAGCTCATGATGATGTAAATAGAAGCGGCGACCACCTCAGCTGCTATTTTGGTAAAGTTAGCCCACATGTTAGCCATGCATGGCATTATCCTCCCATCCTTGTTCTCCCACTTTGGCTCTGTGGACACGGCTGACCCTTTGGAGGCAGATTTTTTGCCTGGGAAGGCTGTATTTAAAATGCATAGGAGGAGAGCTGAATCCATATTTTGTCAACACTCCTCATCCAATCATCAGCACAGGTGTTGCGCTCCTGAGTTTGCCTCCGTGTGGCTCCGGTTTTTTTTTTCTCGGCTCTCCCCATCTGTGGCTTCTGCTCCGTTGGGTCCACGCCCTCAGAAGTATGGCAGTCTGCGGCGTTTTCTGAACAGGTTAATGGACTTCTAACCCCTCATCGCTGATTAGCATGATTAATCAGACAGCGGAGCGCTCCCCGATTCCCCTCCCCTCCTCTTTCCTCCAGCTTCTATTCCTGCCAGATGGTATGAATGCAAAGCTGAGAGGCTGAGGAAAATCAAAGGTAGGCTTCAGAGGCTTGAAAACCAAGAAAGCACTGCGGTTATCTCCTGCTGTTCACATGACACATTTACAGGCGTCATGCCCTCTATAGAGAACAAGCCCAGGAGAGAGTGCCAACGGCTCTTGACTGCACTCCCCAACTTTTACTGCTACAGCGCTGCACAGATGTATGGAGATAAATCACAGCGTGCACCTGGATATGATGAACACCTCCTCTGCTAAAATCTACTCACAAATCAGCTCATAAATTACTAGAATGCAAAGGCAATGCTTACAGAGACTATGCCTTTCAGGGAAATGAAGATGAGATGACCAAAACCACTCATTTGTACAATAAATATAAAGCCGTAGCCAGACTACTGCAAAGTTAATCCAACATCTTTACTGCATATACATGAGGGACGTGTGGCTCGTTTGGTTTCACTCTTCACAAGACAGCGAGTGAGAGCATTTCCCAAAATACTGAACTAATTTTATCCACACTACCTTATTGCACAGTAGAAGGAGTCATTTACCCTGATGATGTGTTGGTGTGCTCCTGTCTCCAAAACATTACATTCCTATGCAACTAAATTCTCATTTATGGAATCACAGATTGCATTTGTTTGTCACGTATCACAAATCAACACGTCTTTGCTGGTTATTTTTAGAGTTTTCCGTCGCTCCTCTTCCACCAACCAGTCATATAGTAAATGAGGCAAGACTCAGGTACTCGGGTAGATGGATGGGAAGCTTCAAACGTGTTGTAAAGATGCTGTATTTAAACACAAAACCCAACAAAGTCAAGCTTTTAAAATGTAATTTTTGTTCTAAAAGTGTCAGCCAAAGTGTGATGTTTTCCTAAATCACATAGTTTTGGTGAAACTGAAAGTAAACAACGAGTAAAACAGAAGTGTAAGAATAATGGTGACTCCAACCCTGATCTCCTGTTTGAAAGTCTGGTTGCTGACTTAAGCTTTAATTATGTGTAGCTGGTGCTATTCTACTGCTTTCTAGTTATTCTGACTTACAGGATGTAGACTGCGGGTATAAGCCTCCCATTGGTCGCTCAATTCAGTTGTTCTCTCTTTCTGCTATCTGGTTCTTACCATTTTCAAAATCCACTTTGCTACGGGAAACAACAACAATGGCAGCCATCTACCAAAGTAAAAATTTCAAAAGTAGACAAAGGTTTGGATGGTCCATTTCAATAACTGTGCTTGCTTCCCTGAAGGCAAATTTCCACCAAAATATTTCTATCCAATGCTATTTTGAGACAACACCAAAGCTGCATCATTCACTTAGCTCCGCCCAAGATGATTGTGATTGGTTTAAAGAAATAAAAACAAGCCTGAGAGTTTTTTACACTTACAGCTGACTGGCATTGAGATGCACCCAGATTGTTTGTCTTCCAGAATTAGCTGGCCATGCAAGATTACTTTAAAGTCAGGTTGGAGTCCACTGAGAAGACTGTTTTATTGACTTGTAGAAGGTCGTATCTTCCATGTAGACAAACTACTGTTGAACATGTGAACTACTGCCCTTGTAGGAAAGTCTCATTGCTAACTTTTGAAAATTTGAGGAAATGACAAACATCACACAAACTAGCTTCATGCCTCCATCCTCCCATCCCGTGTCCTGATGTAAACCCTGTGGCAGCATCAAACTGGAAACTTTTCCACAGTTGTACCTTTCGGGTAGAAAATGAGAAAACAATTTAGTTGTATAGGTATGTAATTTTTAGGGAGACAGGGTTGTCTGGAGATGTGTCAGTTAAAAATGAGCCTTCTGTCGACCAAAACTCTCTTGTTTTGAAGGTCTATTTCTGAAAGCAGACAGTATTTGCAAAAAAATACATATTGCGTTTCCATTGGTTTCCTCTCAATAACAACATATAGGTTGAAAGCATTTAAGGTAAAAGCAAAACAGAAAGAAATATGGTCACTGAGCAGGGAGGCTTCTATCAGAAAGACAGAATTTCTTGTTATTTCTTGGGCACATGTAGCTAATTTACACCAATAATAATGAAAAAATCCACACAGAAACATAACCACTGAGTTCATCAATACTGACTGTCTGAATGCAGGAAATTGCTTGTGCAGGAAAAAAAAACTAAAGTTAAAGAGTTTAACTGTTAAAAGGAAATGAGGGTTGAATCAATGTGGAGCGCACAAAAAATGACTTTCCACACGGAGAGTTCTTGGGCAGTAATCCCGAGTTGACCGTCACAGTTTCATCTAAGAAGTCGTTATTTGTTCAGTCACAGAAATGGCATGAACATGTACAAAGCCATGGAAAATCCAAAGCCCTCAGTCGGTGTCATTAGCCGGAAATGTCAAGGTGAGCTCCAAATCTTAGGGGGTGAGAATCACAGGGCTGGAGTCAGCCTCTGGAGAAAGGAGGGCAGGATATTTCTGTCTGCTGTCCCCCCATGCACTTCCACTCTGGTTATGGCAATGAATATAATGATTCAGCACAGAGATGGCAGCTTGCCACGGTGTTTTCTCTGAGAGGGAAGCGTTGATGAGAGACTGTGCCAGGTTATTTTTGTTTTCATCTACAACACAGTGGCGATGTGTTCATGAAGAGTGCACATTCACTGCTCAGGAGGTGGGGGAGGCGATTTTGTAACAACTGCAGACAAACTCTTAGGAAACTTTCAAATAACACATCGACTCAAGGCCTTTCAGCATTCTTAAGCCTTAAATGCAGGATTTAATCAATTCTCTCCTTTCTCATTGTCACTTTGCTGCGTTCGGGGAGCTTATGGAGAGTAAGAAAATGAGTTTCAGCTCCGTCAGACCTCCACCAGAGTCCCATGGGCATTCTCATTTCAAATTCAAAGACAAAAATAATTAGAGGCCGTTTTGTTGAGGGTAGCCTTCGTTTAAATCAGATCAAAGGAGTGCGCAGGGACGTAAGCGGCTCTCCAAGACGTAGGGTCCGTGTTTTGTTTGGTCGACTTTCCAGGATCTACATTCCACACACAAGTCAACACGGAAGTTTTGGAAACCCACACAGCTCCTTTTGACCACAGAGTCATTTTCTTAATCCCCCCTTGAGCTTTTCTTTACAACTTTAAATACACCTTCGAGGGGACTTTCAGAAGAAGTGGTGAACGCATAATGCTTGTGCGATTCTATTTTCCTCTTTCAAATGAATCATTGTGCTCGCGTAGCCGCCAGCTGCTAGATGATGATCTCAGTAACTAGGACAAATGCATTTCCTCAATATCTGATGGATTTGAAATAAAAATATACTGTAGATTAAACCAGAACCATCGCATCCCTTTCAACCTGTATCAAATTTCAAGAGGTGTATTTATGCTGTTTACATCCGCCACGTGCAGATAATCATTGTTTTTCATCTCTTGAACAATGTCACGGATCAGACTTAATAGAAAAACCCATTTGAGATGAATCTCAGATGACTGTAACACATTGGTATTACTAACCTAATCTTGTTTGCCGTGCAGGTATTAACTTTAGTATCCGTGGAATTAAGGCAAAACTGCGTTCGCTTGTCTGGTTAAGTCGTCTAAAACAGTGATTTCAACCCCCCAGAAAGCATCCCAGACGAGTCCTTCTACAAGCGCTGGTCAGATTTTTGCCTACTGCAGCTTTAAGAAACTAAAACCTCTTTGATTTAGCAAATATTTCTTTGTTAGCAGAAATCAAAATCAAAGCCCTCGTGAGAAAACGATGTCCTTTTATTTGGCTTTTACCTCGTCCGTAAAACCCACTCGCTCCCTTCTATTAGTATTTTTCAACTTCCTCGCTGTAATCTCAGCCCTGCTTTTATTACAGACACATCTGAGCGAACCACAACCCCTTTAACTCCACTCACTCCTTTGTGAAGCTGTGACATTAAGCCCACAAATATCTAGGGATTATAGGAAATAGTGTTCACTAAAAGCTACCAAAAGTTTCAATTATTAAAAAAAAAAAAAAGAAAAAGGTGAAGTGAGCCCCAAAGCACAGTGTCGAGAGAGACGGTTGGACTTTTAGTTTGTTTTTTATCGTGATTTAGAAATATTAACCTGAGATTAAATGTGCTCAAATACAGTAAACATCAGCACCCATTTGCAATTGTATTTAAGTCTTTGTTTCCCTCCTTAACATAACTGTGTTTATACATTTTTGCAATCAAATCATGATTTCTTCCCTTCGTTAAGCTTTCCATGAGCTGCATGAGTAACCCTCGCTGCTCTAACCATTAATCCCAGCACAATCTACCTGCTAACTATAAAATACCAAAGAAGAAAACACACATGTTGTCAAACCTCGAGTTTTAAAGTGCAGGAAAAATATACTTAAAAGTCAGTTATAATGAACTCTTCTGGGTTTTCGTCTTGAAGTCTATCTGGATGCATCTAAGTGTATAATTGATGATTCACTTGCTCAGGAAATAAACATCCAACTACAAGAAGTCATGGGCTATTAAACACATATAAAAGACACATGGTCTGCTGAGGAGGGCGTCTTCATATATGTTTGAACACTGTAATTGCCTGTCAGCTGATTCTGAAGCTGAGGAGTTAATCACCTTTCCTGTGTGTATAGTGCGTGATTGCGTGTGTGTATGTGTGTGTGTGTTGATACAGCTGACAGGTGAGTGACAGGTTAGTGTTTGCTGTAGATGCTATGTGGAATTGTACATTAGGAGTGGGAGGTTTTTTAATGAAAATGAGAGGTGTTTTGTGAATGTCAAACGCTTTTTCTGACATCCGTGTAACAGCCGTTCAGTGTATAGGCGGAGAACCTTTAAAGCTCACATGCTATTGCTATTAAAAATATAGTACTGTTGCTGTAAATCAATAAAAGCTGGTAATTTGATAGCCCGAATTTATGAAATGCTTTGTGAAATGCGGTGTAACTAAATGAGGTATGTCATCCATGTATCTGTACTCCACCTGCCTTTGATGTAGCTTTGAAACAGGCTTCAAAGCTCAGGGACCGGCTCTGTTTAGCACTGATGTCTTACAGAGGGTGCAAAAGGGTGTGCTGGTGTAGCAGAAGATATGAAGTCTTTCACTGTGTGGGGCTGAAGAAGCGACTGCAGGGCTGCCTCGGTCACAGAGTTAAAAGGAGGGTACACTTTCAACAAATGACCCATGTGCTGCAATAAGTGAGAAATAACTCAGGCAGCATTTGGCCTTATTTGTGTTCAAGGTCACCCGAGGCTGGAGTCTATCTATTCCACCGCACACAGGCAAAAGTCGCACACAGTGTACACAAACACACACACACACAGTGTGGGCAAGTTTGTCACTGCCTTCCAATAACATGGGACCGTTCAGAAGAAATGATTCATGTGGGCTCCTGTACCACATTTCATCTTCTTAAAAGTTCAGTAAATTTAGTCATGTTAGATGCGGTGTAGAAAAACTGGTCCACCACAAAGCGGCGGTCAGGGGTTATTACCCACGCTTCACTGGTTTTCAACCGTTTCCCATGTTCGCGGAACAACATCAAGGTCACTTATACGACATGAGCGATGCACAGCTGTTATGATTACATGCTACACAAACGGTCCATGTTGGTAGCGATGTCTCAATAATTTATTTGTTTGCCCCCGATGCGTTCAGGGTTGTTTAGTGTCTATTTTCAGATCATTCCGAGTCCCAATCCGTCTCTACGTGCCGAGATAAAACACATCAACATTAAAGTTATTAAAATCGATCCATTGTATGTGTTTGACAAAAGAACTTCTGCAATGCGTTAAAAAGTGGATTCCTGCATGTGTTTCACAAGCTCCAAAAGACAGCAGAAACATGTTTTCTCTACATGTGTTATATAATAATACCTTCTTATTATTTACCACTGTAGTGAGCAAAGTGGGAGTTTAGCCAGTAACCATGACAGAGACTTCAGTGACGTTTAATACCCTCCAGCCAGAGCTGAATAATATGTCCAATCTGATTCACGATTGGGCCTAAAAAATGAAAAAACTGCCGGGATTGGTCTCAATCCTTAAAATTGCCTTTGACATAACTGACTTTGTTGTGTAGTGGAAGCTTCTTCATGAATAAGCAGAGCGAGTGTCGCTTAAGCTGAACATTTAATTCCCAACCCTGCTGCAGCTTAACAGAAAGAGAGGACCATCTATGATTCATCTCACCATTGACGTCTTTGGGGGAAAAAAATCTAGCGAGAAAACTCCTGTCACTTCCTGTTGACCTTTCAAAATAAAAGCACATCCGGTGTAGCTTAAACAGGGTTTTCATAATAAAATGTCAGTAAAGTCAAATTAGTCCTAAAACGTTATTTACTGTAAACACATCTTTAAATATTATTGTGAATAGTGTAATTAACATATCTCAACCTTAACATTTAGCAAGATCATGGTTTTGTACCTTTTGTTACATAAACAAATTTAACAACAGACTTGGACATGGCTGCATATTGAGATTATTTTTTATGTGTTTAAACAAACATGCAGAAATGACAACAAGTGCCAGTTCGACTCCATTTTACATTTTTATAAATGACATATAATGAATTGAGTAAGCTTTAGACATGCTATGTGGTACCTTTGGATAAAACAAGGTGAGCTGTTTCCCCGTGTTTGCAGTGCTTGTGCTAAGTTAAACCAACTGGCTGCTGTTTTATCTATGAAATGTATTTATGACACTCTTCTCTGTACATCAACTCTAAAATGCGATTTCGCCATGCTGAATGCATCTTCCGGTAACTTGCTTAGAACGTGCTCCTCTGTATACCGTTTTAAGCCAAGCAATGCTTATTTTATAGCTCAAGTGTATTTAATTTTGCTTTCTGTCTACAATTTGTTTCTATTCTTGTCCCCTATCCAATCTTTGTAAATACAGCCTGTCGTTCAATCCAGTTCAACTTATGAGAAGCACACAATCTAATTCTTTTAGCATGATCTGGTGATTGCAAACGATTCCTTTTTAGTGAATTATCTGAACTTAAATTAGGTTCAATCAAGATCAAGGCCTGTCGGAAAGTTTTTATCTTTCGATTTATTTAAAGATAATGTGTCTTATTAACCCACTAGCGGGTTTTCAGGTTTACAGAGTTAAGTCAAGAAATAATGCAATAACTCTGGGCTGAAATGGGACTAGAACTCAGCACTTAGGACACAACCAATCCCTGCATGTGTAGACTACTGAGCACCACTAAATGAGGTGATCATAGCTGATACATATGGACTTAATGTGTGACAACAGCCATTAACTGGCTGATTACATCCAACATTGTTGTTACATTAACACATATACTTCTTTCTTTTGTGATAAAGGGCGAGACAGAGTTCACACACACACATAAGTACCCGCTGCCCTTCTGTTCACTTTGGATGCCCCTTTCTTGCAGCTATGTTCCTTCAATTTCCAATCTGGCTCCTGATGTAGAGCTTTCACTTCGGAAAGTATGCGGTGTCACATTTTTTGCTGTGGTAGGAGCATAACTTCAGGGGCTTTATGCCTAAAAATATACACTGGAGCGTGACTAGATGAATTTCACAAGTGATGAAGTATCGCCAAACTCAGATGGCTCTCTGAGCGAGGCTGCACTACAGAAAAGTCCTCCACCGGGCAGCTTCAACCACTTGCTGACATGAAGTAAACAGACGTGTGCGTGAGCGAGCATAAAAGGGAAGCGAATGTAGATTCCAGCTGCAACGTTGTTAACGAATGTTTGATTAGGGCTGTTTTTGTGGTGACAAGATGTGTTTCTGCGGCTTTAACTTGTGGAGTTTTTTACTTTATTGTGGGATGGAGACGCACTTAAAGCTTTTCAGTAGAATAAGTGACACAATGTTGAACACAGTCAGTTGTAAAAAAAAAAAAAGAGACAAGTGTGGAGAAGAGAAAAATAATAGTGTCCTGGAAAATCTCTGTTTCCCATTTTTATATATATATATATTTCTTTCAGCGTGTTGGCAGAGTCAGCACACCGTATGACAAAAGTGATTAGAGCAGAGTTGCCTGGATCCACTTTGTTCTAAGTAGAGCCACTGCTGGCAGCTGTCTGAGGTGATGCAACCACGCCTCTGGAGAGCAACGCAGACTCGCTTATTTATAAAAGCCAAAGGCAAGATGAAAGGACAAAGGGAGCTGGAGTGACCTGTTTGGAGAGGGAGGTTCAAAGTCAAAGCGAACTCATCTGGTCTTTACGGGGACAAGGGTAAGATAATGAGCACTGAGAATAGCCCTTGAGAGGGAATCACAGAGAGTTCAATTAGGCTTCCATACTGTTGCTTCTGGCTCAGTCGTGCTGCTCCGTGTGCCAGGATGAAATGTCTGGAGTTTTTATAATGACAAGAACCCACTTGGAGCATCCCGTAAAAAAAAAAACCAAATCTCAATATTATCCCCTCATCGCCTGGTAAGCAATAAGAGGAGCACGCTGCTTAACGGCTGATTTTAAAGCCCATTGTGAAATAGCTTGCTAATTGTCTTCACTTTGTTTTGTTGATTCCAACTTCTTAATGAGGCTTTTTTTTGTTTCTCGCTCTCAGTGAGGGTTGAAGGTTGAGAGTGTCATTTTAAGTTTTTTTTTTTCCCAACAAAATGTGGGCGTACAGAAGCCTTCTGAGGCTGTAGCTGTGATTAAGGGCGATACAAATAAACAACTGGAAAATAACAAAATAAAGGCCAGTTGAGCCCCAGGGCGTGAT
Source organism: Stegastes partitus (assembly GCF_000690725.1). Classification (NCBI taxonomy): domain Eukaryota; kingdom Metazoa; phylum Chordata; class Actinopteri; family Pomacentridae; genus Stegastes; species Stegastes partitus. The sequence continues at coordinate 456,413 of NW_007577945.1, read as the reverse complement.
ACAGCAGTAAAAATCCTTCTTTGTATCCTGGTCAGTTGGAAATGGTCATTGAAAGTATTTATTGTTGGACGCTGTGGGCAAAAACGAACGCATGAAAGAAATATTACACCATTTTTTTTTCTTTTTTTCTCACCCTTCTCTGGTCCTCGACTCTTTTTCAGTGTATAGATTCGGTTCCATCACCATCTGCCGAGCATATGATAACATTTAAACTTCATCATCTCTGTCAGACACATCACTGATAGACATCATCACCCGAGGCCCTGGTGTGGCAATGCAAGGAGTAGAAAATATTTAATTTGCGGGGAACAATCCTTATCGAGCCAAGCTGGTGGTCAGAAAGCTGCAATCAGAAACCATTCCTGTCATCACTTTATGTTCTAGTTTCCAGACACATATTACAGTTGAAATGCTCTAAAATAAATCTATCTCATTATATAGATAACGTAAATGTCATTGAGTTTCCATGGAGGTGGCATTTAAGTCAATACATGCTCAAGTGTAAAGCAGTTTCTATGGCAGCAAGGATTCTTGATGATGAAGCTACAGAGTTTGCTGTTTAAAGTCCTGCTCCTAGCATTAATTAAACTGCCACAAACTCTTCAAAATTACATATTTAGAAGTCTTTCACCTAAAAATAATCCCATTATACCTTTAGTAAGATTATCCTGCCCACCTTTAGACTTTAAACTACTCTATACGAAACAATGGAAAGTTGGGATACTGGCGTAATTCCACCATACATGTTCCAACAAGAAACCAGTTCCCCAGCTTGACTTCCTTATCAAACAGCTAACAATGTGTGAGATAAAGGCTAAAAGTTTATCGTTTAGCAACAACAAAAGAAACATCTTCTATCTATCGCCCCCTGCAGGCTGACGGGATTGGCTAATCAAATTAGTTACAATTAAAATCCTCTGAATCTGTATGAATCTGCATTTTTGAGACTTCCAATGGTAAACTGCACTTCCTAGCTGGAAACATCGGCTGCAACTTTCACCCACTTGATGTGTTCCAACATATATATATATATATAAATTATATGGACATATTAACAAACTAAAAAAGTAGCTTTTTGGAGCAACTCTTTGAAACTATGCAAATTGAAACATAGGGTAATAGGGCAACAGCATCAGAATGCACATATTTATAACAATGTTTTCAGTTTTTATGCTTAGTATAGAAGGATATTTGGAAAAATATTGCCCACTTTCCACCTAATGTGAGAACCTGAGGCACTTTTTTAAACAAATCTGCAAAATGCAAGCTATGATTTCCAGTGTCAGTTTATTTTTTTGCAAAGATGTGACCCTGTAGGAGCCCTGAGGGACATAAAGAGCTGCCTGTAACATGCATATTGCAACAATTTCTTGTGCAATGTGATGCTATTTGTAATTCTGCTTTGTACAAGCAGTGATCACAAATTAATTTTGTTTAATGGGTATCTGGAACCAGGCAATAGCTGTTGTCTAAAGGGGTTCAAATGGTCAATGTGTGATAGTAATATGAATAAGATGAGATGTAAAAACTGTTGATATCATAGAACGGAGGTGGTGTCGCTCCTTTAAGATGAGACAGGACTCATCACCGTGGCAACCAGGAAAATGGAGGAGAAAGCTGTTGCAGATGTGAAACTAACTGAAATCACAATCCTTTTCCTAAACCGAAGCAAGTCGCTGAACCAATAGTGAATCAGAATGAAAATAGTCATGAGAAAAAAAGAACAAAAAGTCAACCACACGACACAAACCCCAGCCTCCTCGGGGAAACGTCCTGTGACTGACTCGTGCCAAAGCCCCATCTGCCTTTCCAAATGTGTAATTTGTCGCTCTTTCTACTTTCTCATTTGCAAACAGTCGTATGTGTTGTTTTGGGAGTCTTTGGCAGTCAACCTCTTCTGTTGTTTATGTGTCGGACCCTGTGGATTGAATATTTAATCAGAGGATGTTCCTGTTGTGCCCTTGCTCGTCACCTGGCCCGGGGTCGGCAGATATGACTCACTTGCAGGGAGTCAAGGTGTGGTGATGATACAACAGTCAGTGGGCTGCTGATCACCTTTTTGACTTTGACCAGCTCTTGGCTGCTTTTTGGGTAAAAGTGTGGATTGTGCAGTTTCAAATGAACAAATCGGTCAAACAAAGTATCTCCATGCAGCCTTGTCTTCCAAAAATGACAACGTTATACAACTAAAATGCATTCTCATTTGAAAGTCACACCTTTTCTCCCTCACAGATGAAACTGACATGGTAGGAAAGGCTTCAATACGTCCACATAAGGAGGCATAAATCAACAAGACCTCAACCTAGGAGACCAGGGTTTATGTAACATGTGGGGCTAATTCTTTTCACTCATTGTTTAGTCACTCTGACGTTAGGTTTAAGCACCAAAACAGTGATAAAATGTTCTGCTTTGGTTCACATTTTCAAAAAATGCATGTTAGAAGCTTGGTTAAGTTTAGGCACCCAAGTTCCATAGTTAGGTTTCCAAAAATATCATGGTTTGGATTCAAATACGACCCTTTCACTACATGTTTGAAGCTCCATTTCCTGCTACCAGGGCGATGAGTCCCGCTCCATCTAACACATAATTAGAAATAAATGTCATAAAGGGCAAAGATATGTTGATTTGAAGCATTATTGGTGATATGTCACCGACAAACCCAATCTGGGAGTAAACATGTTGCTCTTAAACCGTAATTGAGACATAGTTGAGTTGTGGAGGAATGTAATTATTGGGAGACAGGGTTGATGCATTGCTTTATATCTTTATATCCTGCTCTCAACTAGTGCTGGCACAAACAGAATAAGAAAAAAAAAACTGATACTGTTTTAAGTTTGGTCCTGTTGCATTTGATTCAAGCGCTGCACTGTGATTCCAAGAAATAGCCACAGCCGTCCATGAACACTGACTAACACCTTACCTACTTGGCACTTATCCCTATAGTATTACTAAACAAACAAATAGGGATCAAAATTTGTCCACGTTCAACCATATGCAGTGTCGGAAACTCACTGGCGAAGCGTGTGTCAAAGTTTAGCTTGCCAGCCACAACATAGCGCAGATGGCGACAGGCTGACATCGGTTGTCGGTCTCCACTGCTGAGATCTTCCATGAGCAAGTCCATGAACTCAACCCAATGATACAAACCCGACACTCCCTCTACCTGCCAAAGAAAAGCTGCAGCCTCAAGCTTCAGGTTTCTTGCTTCATGTTGCACTGACTTCCATTGTTTCTTATATATCACCATATGACGTTTTACTTCCATCTGTCTTTACCCTCACCACTTTCCATGCTCTGTCACTTTCCAAGGAGGACAACTGTGTGACCTCGAGGCAGCAGTCAGTACAGGTAGTGAAACGACAGCTCGGTTGTAATATAACAGCTCCTGTGTCAGTGTCAGTGCTTGTTGGTGTAGGTGAGATGCTCAATGTGACCTGTTTTCTTTAAGGAAGAAAGCAACACAACAACACTATCAGCAATGAAAAGCAATTGTCACCTATAGAGAGAAGGCTCATACTTTACCGCTGTGAAACCGACACAGTTTATGTCAGCGAAATCTCAAACATGCGGGTGCTGAATATCATTTTTAAACAGCCACCCTGTACGGAACCGCCTCAACCAATCTGACAACTGCCGATTGTCACACAGGCTGTTGGTTTTTCTTCTTCTTCCGTTTCATTGTCGAAGTAATTTCACGTCGGACCGAGGAAATAACCAGAAAACCCCAATTGGGTGACCTACTGTGGCCTCAGCATTTGATACGACGGGGCGGGGTGGTATATTAACATTAAGTACGGCAATAAATCTTCATAACAGCTGGTGTTGGCTTCAAATTTATAGCTATAATTTTTTCTCATGAAGTCATTTAACAAAAAGTTCATTCTCACTGTGGGGGGAAAGTCACTTAAATTGATTCAGGGGCAGAGGAGCACCCGGTGTGGACGGACGCCATAATTCATCAATTCTAAATTCTAATTTGCAGTAGTGCCCCTGAGATTAGCAGAGAAGTAAAGGAAAGTGGCACAGCTTCCTGACTGCACCGCTCTACCGCGGCCGGAGGCTTGACCGTGGAGAAATGTTCCGTTATGGCAGATGGGATTTTAGCGAAGTTTTTGGGTTTTTTTCAATGTGTAAGTTTATGTGTGCAGGGAGAGCTTATCGCGAGCAGGCATACAGTTCAGCATGAATTGACAGCTACCTGTTCGCACATGTTCGCAGCACGAGGTGATTGTTTTTGTCAGCTCAACAGCAGTACATGAACCGTTCGTGCTCTCATAATCAACCATGACATTACAGCTCAGTAGCTCACATAATGGAGGTCTCTCTAGATCACACTTTAAATATTCATGTGCTGTTGGTGTAATTCACACACTGCAACAGCTATTCCCTTGTTTCCCGTGTAGGCAGACTTTCACTTCTGGATCTTGATGTCATATTCGGCCAAAAAACCCCCCCAAAAAAACCCATCTCTATCTCGGGTGTTTGTTTACAGCTCGCTGCTAAAGTTCACCTAAAGTCATGGCGCCGGAAATAGTATCAAATTAAATTTTCACAAAGTTGAAAGAACTTAGATTTGCCGCGTTAAACCTGGGTTGAAAGCGGAACCTGTTAAGCATTTGTCTGTACGGTTTCGCATGAAGAATCTTCAGTTCACGGCTCTTAAGGAAATGGACATTAGCGTGAAGAATTGACGGAAACACCGACGACGAAAAATCACAGCGCTTCTTTACATGTGCATTAATGTGTCGTGAGGAATCAGATCACATTGTTGGATCTTTGGACGCGGCAACAGCACACTAAATCCAAGTTCAAATGTAGCACAGATCCAACCTAAGCTGAGACATTACACACAGCAGTCTGGGGATTACCAAGGAGGAAGAGTGCAGATTCCTCTCTGCACGTACATACACTCAGTTGCCAGTTTGTTAAATAGCTAAAACTAAATCTAACACAACAGTCACGCAATAAATACTACCTTCTTGAAGCTATAATGTTCACTTTAGATTGTATTTTCAAAGTGTATTTTGTCGGATCTGTTTGCAACAATCTTGTACAACATTTAAACCACAGGCACATGAAGCGAATAAGATCAATCATCTTGTTACAATGCAATGTTCTGCAGTAAAACTTTGGGTTCTGACATTCATGTGGATGTTACTTTAACATGTTTTTCCATCCTCTGAAACTACAACGACACTCCTCTATGGTAACAGCCTTCACCAGCAAGACAATGCATCCTGCCACATTGGAAAAACTACTCTGGAACGATTTAAGGAACACGAACAAGCACCCAAGGCATTGACCCAGCCTGCAAACTTAAAGTAATGACCTTAAAGTTTCAAAGGACCAACAGAAAAACAAACATAATTCAAAATAAATGAATTAGAATGAAAGGAAAATAGAACATAAAAGCAAGAAGGAAACACAAAAACGGAGGTCATATAACAAAAAGCACTGAGCATCCATGAGACCCAAAGAAGCTGCTGCCAGACCAGTGTTAGACACCAAAGAACACACCCAGAGGTCCATTGCCAGCATAAGGGAACTCACAAAGTAAAAACTCAAACTACATCTTCCAAAATGACCATAAAAATTGAACAGAAAGCTCTCAGAAAATGGCATATTCTAACACAGACTATGCTAAGTGGACTGTATTAGTTTAACTCAAAACCTGGCAACTGAGTGCATTTAAAGAATAGATTCACTCAAAACATGTTTCCCTGAAGAACAGCGAAGATATTCATCATCCACTACAATGAAGGTAAAAGACAGGCTGAAAAATTACAAATAAACCAGACCTGCAAATGGGTGCCCCAAACAGCTAATCTTTAGGCTGTATGTATAGTCCATAAATAAATAAAAATAATGGACGTAGCCATGGACATGTGTCTGAAATGTGAAGCTTTTAACTTGCATTCTTTCGACTGACCAGCAGGGGGCGACTCATCTGGTCTGTTTGTAAAGAGTTCTATTAAATAATGACCTAACTTTTCATTTGGTTTATAACCTCAGTAAACACTTTCCTAATGAGTTTATGGTCTCAGTCGCTTGTTTAAAGCTTCCCTTATTAGAGCTAGAGGTTCATTTAGTAGATTATTGTCCCATTTAGAGGAAAACAGATGATAAATGAGGGAATTATTTAGGTTGAAGTCACAACTGTTTGGACATGCGGTTGAGTTCTCAGCCGTCTCTTTACATCTGGTTTTCTAAGACAAAGACAGCTACAGCCAAATTCAACTTAGGGCATCAAAACAATGGTCCAACAACCAACAGATCAGGTCACAGTGGCTTCATCCATCTTTTATATAGAGGCTAAGATGCACAAGAAAAGCGGTTAAGTTGCACGCAAGAAAAACATTCAGAAACAAAAATGGAGACGCAACCAACGTATCCGTGTTCTTATTCAGTTCACCTATGCCCATGGCCCGTTTCCTGTGACAACATGTAAATATAATTATTTATTCATCCATGTGCTCATAATTTATACAAAGCTACACTCTTTTAAATCTTGTACAACTCAGAACGCTCGACAACAGCTGAGCATGTTCCCACACGTTTTTTATTTTTAGCTTATCGGCTCCTATTTCCTGTATTTGTTTCATGTTCTTTTCATTGTTGCTTAACCTAATAATCTATTTTTATATATAAATATCGATCTGCATGTGCACTGTTGGGCTGGGAGGAAACAGCATTGTCAAATTTCCTGTTTCTCTGCACTGTTAAATATGGGAAAAAATACAATTTGCAAACAAGCAGATTGTGGTTCAAGCACCCCGTGTAACTCTTCAGAGTGACGAGGAAGCCAGAGACCAGTTTTAATAGCGCGGAGGGTTTAATATGTGTTTGGACATCGCATTGGCTTGGACAGGCTCAAGTGCCCTTATGTAGTGCTCACTGGCAGGATCGGCTGCAGCCTTTGCGCAACAGAGGACATTCTGCTCTGTGCGTGCCACATCCTTTCCATTTCTTAATGATGGATTTAACTGTACTCCAAGGGATATAGTGTGACTTGGAAATTTTCTTGTATCCATCCCCTGACTTATACTTTTCAACGCCATTTCCAAAGAGTCTCTTTTTTTTGTAAATTAAAAGAAAAAATCCAATTTAATTGACTCTGATTTAATGCTAAGAAGCAATAAAAGGGGGAAACTGTCAGGGGGGTGAATACTTTCTACAGGCGCTGATGAAAACTAGACGAAAGCATTTTTGTTGAGTAAAGCAAGACTATAGCTAAAAAATGCATCAAAATCCTCCTTCAGACTGCGACGAGTCGACCATCAGCTACCAAACTGATGAAAACACCGACCTGAACACCAGAATCTGGTTAAAATGCTCCTAAAAATTAACACCAACCGACCAATCAGAGCGCTTCACCTCCAATAATGACACTCTGGGGAGCCAATGGAAACCAAGCAGGTTAATAATATCATCCATAATAATAATAATAATAATAACGACTATTGCTGGAGTTTGCATGTTCTCCCCGTGTTAAGGTTAATTGGTGATTCTAAATTGTCCGTAGGTGTGAATGCGAGTGTGCTTGGTTGTCTGTCTCTAAGTGTAGCCCTGTGATAGACTGGTGACCTGTCCAGGGTGTCCCCTGCCTTCACCATGAGTCAGCTGGGATAGACTCCAGCCCCCAAGACCCTAGTGAGGATCAAGCGGTGTATAGATAATGGATGTACGACTATTGCTTGTTGTTTAAAAAGCTGTGTCGATCAATCATGAGTTCATTTTATTGCTTTCGTGTTTCTGAGGGTAAAAATTAAAATCACACCAATCTCATCTAAATAAACTATGAAAAACAATCTGATATGACCCGACAACACTGGCATGTTCTGATGTGAGCAAAAACTGTGGTAAAGTTTAGTGAAGCTGTGTTTGTGTGTTTCCATCAAAAGACTAAAACTAAATCAAAACCAGGCCAAGATGAACACCGATGTACCTTTTAAAATTCTACAGGTACACTTGTTTCCAGAAACAGTGCTGAGATCTTGTTGTAATCATCTCTCAGAGGGACTATTCTTCAGTGGGAAGCGTTTAATTTAACTGCCAGCATTACTTTTTACTGTTCTATTCTGGCCTTATTTATCTTATTTGATTTCAGTAATGTATGGCACTTATATCTTATTGCTTTCTACTTTTAGCCGTTTCATTTATTTTTTCTGAGCAATATGTGGCGTAAGAATTTGATTCGGGATTAATAAAGTTTTATCTCTTTATCTCTTATCCTATTCACATTGCGGGCTACACCTTTATTGTGCTCGGGTCATTCGAGGAACCCGCTATCGCATAACCTGGGTCAGAAACTTCAACGCACCTGCCTGGTTAAATACTACTATATATGCTTTTTGTAGGTTGGATGAGCTGACACTTGAATTCTAAATAGACACACAAGCGACCTAATCGGCATTATAATACCCGTAGAAATGAGGCCTCAGTGCGTGAACATTAATTCCCTGTCTGAGTCCTGAGTAACCTTTGCTCACCTTCAGCTCGTAATTAAAGCAAAGCTAACCCAGCGAGATTTATATTATTTATAATAATAATAATAAAAAAAAAAATAATACAAAAGACTGAATTTACATCATTGTTGAATTTCAACAAAGCATTTCCAGGGAGTCGCTGAAGCGTGCTGTTTGAAAAAGTGCTCTGTAGGTTTGATGAATAAAAATCCCGTCCTCTCGACGTCAATTTCAGACTGACAAATGTACTGTTTGATCTGGAGCAGACTGATGCTTGGCTCGCGTACAGTGATAACAATAAGCTTTGAAGCTCCATCAGTGAGATGTGCCGAGTCACTGCTGTCCCATTTCCCAAACACGCTCACACATATACACAGTGTACTGCAGCATTCTTTGACAGCTATAGTGTTAATACCATATTTCCATAATGCAGGGAGGCTGGGAACAGTGGGGAAAAAAAAACAACAAGATAAATACATGAAACATGGCAGCCGGGAAAACAGTGACCTGTAAAGGGCTTTGTACAGTCAAACGGCAGCAGTTCTCAGAATAGGCTCATGACTTTTTCATGCAACATTTTTAAACAAGGTAATAAACATGCTGCACTTGAACGGCGTGTGTGCTCGCGTTGGCTCGAGGCAAGAGTTTTTTCCGAAGCGTCTTGCGGGTTAAAAAGTCTCCGCTAATTGAATGCGGCGCTTTGCAAATAGAGGTTACGCATTCGTCGGGGCTGCGCACAAAAGGCCGCTTTTGGAAGTTTGATCCGCGTTTCAATCGGGCAAACAAATCCCACCGTTTACTCAAATGCCGCGCCGCCGCCTCGTGGCGTCGAGCTAAAGCGAGGAGATGAAAGGCGAGGAAAACACCACCGACGCTGCGAGGCGCGCCGGGGTAAACACCGTCTCGTTTTCGCGAGGATCATCTCTGAGTCAGCGTTTAAAACTGCGGCGGCGTTAAATAATAAACAGCAGTTCTGTGGGTTTTCAGCTAACAGTGGGCTCGTGACGTGGAGGAGGACGGAGGGGAGGGGAGGGAGGCCCCGGCTGTGAGCTTTGGCCCTCTTTCAACTCTGGATGGACTCTTCATCTGTTCGGTTCGGGCCGCCGACTAAATTAGCAACCGCAGAAACGGCCCCAAGCGACTGCAGCGCCTCCTCCTCCTCCTCCTCTTCCTCCTCACCACCACCACCACCGCAGCCCCTCCATCGTCATGAAAAATAAAACAGATACAACACCCCCACGTTAGGGAAGCTTTCAACCCCTGCTCAGCCTCCGCTTTAATATTTCATGGCCTCCTCTTACTTATTTTAGTGGGAATAATTGATCTGGAAAGAGCACTGCCACGAAGAAATGAAAGGCTCTGAGGAGCTGGGCAGAAAAAAAAAAAAACTTCTATTATGGTTTTGACGACTTGAGATTCTGCTTCTTCTTTTGGCAAATGAATAGCTTTAACTACAATTTTTGATTTGTTGAGGAGAAAATGCACTCTGAAGTGTAGCTATATTCAGAGAGAAAGTGTTCGGCTGCTTGTTTAACAGCTAATGGATAGGTTGCTTTAAAAGGTGCATTCTGCGGCATTGTGTGCAGCCGTGGAAAGGCTATTAAGAAAACATTTCCATCAGCAACCTCACACCACTTTCTTTCGCTTATTCATTTGTCCGGCTGCGGCCCCGTCCATTTTCCACGAATATTTACCTACATTACGATTTTTCAGAAAAAGGGTTTTCAGCGCCGTGAATACCCCCCTTGTTTATGGGATTCATTGTTATCGCCGGCTCCTATTCGAGCAGCCGACACAGGCAGTCTGCAAACCACAATTGATTCTTTCTCAGGGAGAAGGGCTAAGGTCACGCAGGGCCAGGAGCTGTATTCATTGATGCACAAAAACACCTCCAGAGATCTGCACCTGCAAGCATCTCACCTCCTGTGAATTCCCAGCGCAACCCAACTTAATGATTTGTAACAGAATGAAAAAAAAAAAAAAAGAGAAAAGTTTCAGGCGATGTGTGCGGATGACCAGACAGGCAAAGTTAGGTAAACTAAGTTCCTGACAGCAGTGAGAAAAAACAACACGAAAAGGTCCTCTCAGAAAAACATGAAGTTGACCTGTCAAGTCGTTCCGCTCGCCGAGAGAGAGAGAGTTTCTCTTTTTTTTTTACTCTAAAGATCGTCTGTGTTATTATCGAAAGATTTTCTGTTGAAGTGATGGAAGAGGTATTCGATATGTTTCTGTGTGTGTGTGATGCTGAGCAAAGGAAATAGAATACCTCAGTGACAGGTAGCCCTGCGAGCCAATGGTAGGCCAAGACAAATAAAGTCAAATAGCCATTTATCATGCTGACAGTTGAAATCCCATCCCAGTAATTACAGCTGATGCCCGGCCTCGAAATCAAACCAATCATTTCAACGGAGGAACAAATGATGCGGGGGCCCGGGGACCCGTTGGATTGCTTTAGGGATCAATGAACTTCATCAGGAAGCAAGTTAAGCTGAAAAACAATAAACAATTGTTTCACGTCCAACGATACATTTGCTGCGTGTGATGGATCTGGACAGAGGCTGGTCACCTTTCTCTGGGATATTGGAGACGGGAGGACGGAGTGGGAGACAATCGATGCTCCGGCGAGAGGACAATCCCTCCCTACACTGTGTTCTGCCACTGAATGGGCCGACCACATAGCCTCCATTGAAACCCGATCTCTCATACATTATGGGTGTATAGTTTACCGTGGAGCTCAGCTATTAGGTGAAATGATACCGTTTTAAACATTTGGTGTAATAAAAACCAGTCATTTTAAAGGAATACTTCAACATTTATACAGAAGATATGACTGGAAGCCAAGAAGAGGAGGAAACATATCTATGAGTATATCGAAATACTATTAATATACCATTTGTCAAACTACTGTTCTGCACAATTCAGCCTTACATGACAGCGGGAGAAGTATCATCTTCGGTCATTTTTTTCCCTAATCACACTTGAAAACCCACCGAGATTCTCCTCCCACACAATTATTCTAATGGTTTTTTTTCCGAGGGGCAGCAACAGATCACAAAATTCGCACTTCAGATTGCATCCCGTTATATTTTTGGATCAGATCAGCTAAAAAGAGAGGAACGCTGTCACGACTGTCACCGTAAACTGCTTTTAACGTGCTTCCGTTTCGTGTGGACAAACAACTGCTTTGTGTCTTGTCACCGCAACTGAGATTTAGGGAATTGTTGCTCGCCGAGACGGAGGTATGCTTTCAGTGTTTGTTTCAGAAGTGTGTTTTGTGTGTCGGCCGGTAAGCAGGATTATGGGGGAAGAAAAAAAATAAATAACTACCAGGCTGCATTTCATGAACCTTGGTGCAGAGGTGGAACGTGGCCAATTAAATTTTGGTGTGGATCCAGATCACTTTCTCTTAGATTGCGAGACAGGGCATTGGCCTTGGCAGAGCGCTGCGCTGTCTGAGTTTAAATTACCTAAAAAAAAAAACAGGCAACCTGGTTGACATTATTGCAGGTGATGTTAGCTTGATGGAGAAGTAAACATATGTTCATCCTTTAAAACTATGTCAAACTATTTACAGCCTAATAGAAAACAGAAAACATACATTCCTCTTGTGTTATCGTCTGGTTTTAGCTAATTATGTGTGTCTTAAGTGCATTGCATTCAAAGCGTATAAAGAAAATATAGAAATGAAGCATTATTTCAGCATCTTTAAACTTTTAAAAACTTAACAGTATGGTGTTTTCTCTGCAAACACAAGCCCTCCATGGAAAACCAACTAATCTTGTTAAGCACATTGTAAGATAAGATAAGACTTTATTGATCTTGAAGTAAATTCTAGTGCCAGATATCGCTCAGAAAAAGACAAAATAACATCACATGAGAATAAATGCGGTGCCTGTAGAAGAGAAGTAAGATACAAGTAGTTCGCTAAAGTAAGAGTAGAATAGAAAAGTAATGCTTAGCAATGACAATGAGGTAATAAGTAATATCACACATGCATGATGTCTAATGTTGGCATTCTTACTCTTTCTTTGTAGTGTGCTCATGTTAAAGATTACATTGTATGCAACAAATATCTTCACAACTTCACTTTTTTGTTAGTTTTTTAAAAATGGCACCTTTTTACACAGAAACTACAGCTTCTCTTGCATAAAATAAAAATAGGCCTTTTGCTTTCATATTTTCTGCAGAAAAATCATAAGTTTTGTGACTTATTTTGCAGGCCATGAGCTGTGACTTCATGGAGTCTCTGCTGGTGAATGTGGAGCTGCATCGGTGGCATATAACTCCTGCACATCTGTAAAACCACAACCTGACTTCACAAGATATACTTTTGTTGTTTAGTGAGTTTTACAGGTGCTTGCTACAGGGTTTGTGTTACCGTTGAACAGAGCCACGCTTGCCGTTTCCCTGTCTTAATACAAAGTCAAACCAAGTGGCTGTAGACTCGGAACATTTTCTCCCAATGTTGCGAAATACTCCTTTAACAAACGAAGAAGGACCTTGCCGATCGTGCTGTGCGGCGTTATTGCGGCATCTTCGGAATTTGAGGGAATCTATTTCAGCGGACCGATTGTGTTTTTCCCCCCCATTCTCCTTCAAAAGCAAAAGCCTGTCTGCAAAAAGCAATATAAATAGAGTTTGAAGGTGTCTGCTATGTCTCATGTTTCATTTGACCATCGCGAGTCTCTCAGGTTGCCGGGGGGCAGGGGAGGGAGGGGAGAAGTGCTGACACTGTGTGGTTTCGCCATCTGCTCAGTGTCCTGTGAGATCCCCGGCTTGTTCATACATCGGCTGTGTGACTGGAGTAAATCTGTAGGATGCAATGATATACTTGTAGCTTGACCTCTGCAGTAAATGTATTATATGCTGTGCGGAGAGGGGAAGAAAAATGCCATAAGTGTTGGGGAGGTTATGAGAAAAAATGAAGGACAGATAAGTAAAGAATGGAAAAAAAAAACCTCAGTGCTGCTAAGACACTGGAATAATAGGTCACTCTTATGCTTGGCACTGCTCCAGAGGAATCTGTATTTTGGCAGGATGATGAGTCAAAAGGTGAAGAACCAGATGGATGCACTCTGTTTGTCCTTTAAATATGAAGGACCTTCTTTTATCGCTGCAAAGGGCTGCACCTGAGAACACCTGGAGCGCCTCAAGCACTCTACAGGCAGTCGGGCACACTGACTTCAAACCGGCCCATCGTTAGCTTGTTTGGATCTTATTTTTTCCCCCCATCGTACCGCGGTCACGAGAACAATCCCCTCTGTTCTGTGCATTTCCGCTCATTCGCTCGTTCTTCTGGAAATCCATCCATAAATAGCCACGGACACTGAAATGTGGAAATTCAATAGAAAAGCAATCTTAAGCTCCATAAAAAAAACATCTGTTGATGGTGGGTGCGTGCCAGAAAAAGCAACAGATATGAGCAGTTTCCATATTTTGCGCCTTCGGTGTGTCTCAACAATCATACTGGTGGAAATCCATCATAAAAGGGGAGAGAAGAATTTCGCCTCCAACTACATCAATAGATAACAAAACAATGCAGCCACAAGATGCAATGTTTCCCCAATTGTCAAACTATACCGATTATAACGGGTTTGTTTTTAAATGCCGACACAAATTCCACTCCCTAATCTAACAGCATTTCTTTCAAAATAAGAGCCACATGTACAATAAAACTCCTGTGACTCTCTTTTCTTTGCACATATGAAAGCACCGTTTCAATTTTCTTCTTCCACAGGAAGGTGCCTTCAGTTCTCGGTGACCGCAGCAGCAATCATCTATGGATTCATAAATGTTTAATAACTAAACAGTGCATTAAAACATCGATTTGAACACATAGGCTACTAAAGAAATCACTGTGTATGCAAACAGAGAGTGGTTCCCTCATGCGCTGCTGACGCAAAACTGTCGTGACCCGACCGGTGTGGGTCCACAGGTTCGAGGTTTGTCGGTTGTTTATCTCATGATTCTTTAATCCGTCCCCTCTCTGACCACTTAAACCCAAAAGGCAAATCCATTCTCTCCTCTCGGCCGTTATGAGTGCAGCGAGAGACTCAGATATTTTGGCTGCTGAGATAAAAAAAAAAGGGTCCATCATGACAAACTTCAGTGTAATCTCGGTGCTGATGGTGCAACATGGGGACTAAGTGCTCTTGTTTCCTTTTCCTATGAATACTGTCACCCGGCGGATGACTCTTTCATGTATCATTTATTACCTCCTGTATCACTGCATTGCTATCTGTGTAACAGTTTGTCGGCATCCGTCGGTGAGGTGGATGCTTCAGACTGGTCATTCAATTTCAGAGTGGACGAATTTCTGGTTCTAACGAGCACGAGGGGAAAATCGTCGGCGCTGGCAAATGACTACGTCGTTGGAAATATGCACGAACCCTGCAGGGCTGGCCTTCTGTGCAGCATAGTGTTCCCTGCCTTCCACCACGTCCCCGCACTTCTCTCTCTCATGTGCAAAATATATGCTCTGTCAATTAAACCGCATTGTAGTCAGTCAACATGCAATCCGAGCTGAACCGCTCCTTTGAGGCAGGAATTACAGAGGTGTGACTCCACCATCTTCTCTTCAGAGGGATGAGGGTGAATGGCATGAAGACAAACAATGGTAGCGCGAGCGGGGAGACCTGCCTGTGCAGCGCAGAGCCTAAACAGCATTGATTGCCGCGAGTCGCTCTGAGTGGTTTTGATAACATTTCAATAAATATTGAAATGAGCACGACTCTCTGAGGGCACTCTAGCGCAGCTGGATTGACAACAGTGTGGAGAGGAGTTTTCTGTGCAGCAGCACTGGGTGTGCTTGTGACAGAACAAAATGTCTTTTGGCACAAACACCTCAGGTCACATAAAATGCAAATGGAACAGTTACAGCTCATGCAAAAGTGAGCATGGCAGCGATTCAACAAGATAATGTTCAGAATGGTGTTAATAGAGCTGGAAGGCTGGCCTCTGAATGCATAGTGACCACAAAGCATCAAATCCAAATCTTTCTGGGCAACTTTTCTTCACTTCTGATCATTTTCTGTCGACAGGCCATTGCCTGGATGCTTATCTCCTGCCTCGCAGTGTGCACACGGCTCTGCATATTCAGCTGGCTTGGCAGCCCTTAGGTCATTGCCAGCTACTGAACCATGAACCTCTCCAAGCACTGCATGGTTAAATAAACCACACACAGGCGTTTCTAACCCATAGAGCTGTGGTGTAGCACACTTTGTTGTACATGTGTCTGCACAACATTTTCATTCAGTCAGTGGTGTGACTGTGATTTGCAGCTTGGCCAGCATCCATGACCGCCCTCTGCTTTAGCACTGATCAAATAGCCTCACTAATGGCTTGGGATGATGACACTGGATGAAATTTCTTTCACTGCTGTTCGGAGACAACTTCTTTCAAGACAACAATTACTTGTAGCTTGTACTTGCTGTAATAATTTAAACAGTAGTTAAGATAAAAGGTGTTCCTTTGGTGCAATCACTGCTCTTCTACGTGACAGGTAACATGAAGTTTCTATCAGCCAGGTCGATTTGCATTGATCCTTGCTGTTTTGGCAGCTTGGCTGGTGTTGGTGTGGGACCTTGGAAAGCCAGACAGACATTGGTAAAGCAATGAATGATTGATGATAGTAGAAAGTCAAGCTTTGACATGGAATAAGAAGTAAAAGGCAGCAATGAATCAAAGATTACAGGTTTGACCTGCAGGGATTGGGGAACTCTGATCTTGGATTGTTGAGCCAAGTCTATATTTTGTGACAAGACAAACCAAATCTGCTGGTTGTTTATTGATTTTCAAGTCAGCGGCTGAAAGAGAGGCCTCAATAGAACCAAAATTGCAGTTCAGTCCTTACCCAAGTTTCGCTTTTATCTGCAGATTGCTCTGCACTTTCCAGCCTGAATGATGGAATTAGAAATCTAATAAAACCATGACACACAATTGCTCCTCTAAAACATGTTCTCTCAGGAGTTGTGTGCCTCTGGCAAAAAACATCACAACAAGCCATTTCAAGAAATTATTTTCCCCAAAAATGTACTTTGCAAGAGGGGAAAGTGTTTGTGTTTGACATGAGCTTCACCTTGTAAAGGGGCTCTCAATCACCTCATGTATCTGCGCAATCAGAATGTGTTAGGCTGATGTCTTACCTTTGCTTCCTCTTTCCAACTAAGACCTCTTACATAAGCACCTTGATTCAAAGGAAGAATAAAATAAAATATTCTGCGACTGAGAAAGTGCTGGTTTGTGCAACTGACAGTATAAAGAAAAAATTCAAAGTTGTAATTTTTCAATGCTGACTGTTGCTTGAGTAGTGCGACTGACACTGACCTCGATCCTGGATCTTTGTTCTGATAAATGGCAGCCGCATTGCAGTTAAACTCTCTTACGTAATCAAATTTGTGGGTTTTTTTTTAAACTAGACTGACTTTAGCTTCAGTCCTGCTGCTGACCAGAGGATCAAAGTTCTCATTCTGAAAGGAAAATTAGCATCTGTTCTCCTTTAGTTTAACAATATATGAGTTTATGCACAGTCCTTTAAATTGCAATTACCACTTTTTGCTCATTTTTTTCCACATTTTCCAAACATGTCAAGCTGGATTTTGGAGAGAGAGAGTAAAGATGTTGTACAAGACCTGTAGAAGAGTCAGGGTGACAGATTGATGCTTCAATAAACTGAATATATTTGATACTGTTGCAGAATGTCATTGTTTCCTGAGCTGGAAAGTTATTTGAAGAAGAAATATATAAATGGAGAAAGCATGTGGTGCAATTTCATCTATGCTGTCGGTTTTTTTGGAGAGATTCAGCAAACCAAGTTCTCAAACGCACCCCTAAGATGAGCTCCTCAGAGATGACGGGATTTGGACAGACCCAGAAAGGCAGATTTGATCCTGTTTCCGTCCTTTACGTTGAGCGAAACTAACCGACCGCCGGCTGGAGCTACATATTTACCGACAGACATGTGAGTGGTATTGATTTTCTTGTCCGACTCTCGGCAGGAGCAATTCCTCTAAAGCGCACATTTACTTTAATGTAGGTTAATTAAAGCAGAGAGAAGGAGTCGGGATATATTTTTTTTTTAGCTCTGAAACTTTCACAACTGCTGCTAAATTTCACTGCGATCCTGGTGGTTTCATATTTTTTTCCCCCACACACAGCTGCAGACATTTCATTTTAAAGAACTGGGAGGCTTGAAGTGTTCATCGAGGAAAGCTATGGCAGTAGATCAGTCATGTTCATTCTCTAGTAACATTTTGTGGCTTGACCCTTCCCTGACTCTACTTAACGTCTGAACAATATAGAGAGATGGGCCATAAGAGTCACTGCAATCACACCGCACTGACAACAACGGGCCATAACTTCACCAAATGACCGGCCATTTGGACCAATAGGGAAAACCTTGCTTCGGTGCAATATTTTTTTTTTTTTTTACCCTCGGAAATGGATGTTGCAGAACAACACGGATTGCTGCTGCAGCCAACAAAAGCACGACCCGAAAGCTTGACTGGTCAGGACGACATCCAAAAATATTCGAGATAATGGAATATTTTGTCAGGGATAATGGGATTACGAGGGCAAACACAGCCTGGCCGGGTAGGATAAACATTAATTGTGAAACTCGGAGGTCTGGTATGGCAGGTTAATCTACCGAAGTGTGAAGCCCAAGTTCAATTGGAGGATAGCTTTTTAGAAATCTTTATTTGCCCCCCTCGCGAGTCCTTGTAATGCACCCAAGTATTGCACATAAACAAATTGAACAAGACACACTACAGCGCACCAGAACACAGCAAAGGACATAACACTCGCTCCACAGCCTTGCACTTGCCTAATGGCTGTCATGTCATCTCTCTCTCTCCTTAGCCTGCGAGTTTTTTTTTTTTTCCCCGAAGTCGTGAGAAAGACTCATCCCAAAGCATTCACTCGGATGGCCTTGGCACACTCCCCAGGTGCTCGGATTCCTGTGCACCCACCGAGGGCCCCTGCTTGCTGCATATCCACTAAGCTTGTGGAAAATTACAAACACACACAAGGTCACAGTGGAGTCGAGCCAGCCTCCCACAGAGCCCATCTGATCCAGCCTGAAACGCAGCAATTACCACCCTCTGTGTGCCTCCGTGTGGGGCTGCAGCTATTTCATTATTTATTTGAACAAATAGGATTACGGTTGGTCTGCGGTGGATTGATTGTGACGAGGGATGAGAGGCTGGGTGCCGCGGACCGGCGTTTTTTTTTCTTTCCCTTCCCAGAGCCACTCTGCTGCGTCAAGCGCACGGTTGATCTCCCGCCTCGGTCTCGGCGACTCCTCCACTTTTCCTGGACAGTGGAGCGTCGCAGTGTTGACATATGCCATCCGCTCTGCTGCGTCCCTCCCTCCCTCCACCACCAATTGACGGCGCTAGCTCGGTTCGTGTGCGCCACTTGCGGGGAAAATATACGTTTATGAGACCATAAAAAGCACCTATCTGTCATATCCTCTGAGGCGCCGCGCTCACGTTTGACAGGCCACTCGCATCCCAAGTAATGGAGGCGTTTTTTTTTTTTAGGTTGCTCTTAGAAAGATTGTCGCTCACAACAGGGGCGGTTTTTAATTTACTTTAAAATGAATTTGCGTCTAAATAATGAGGGAACAAAGTGACACGACAGAAGTTTCAAATTACTCCCAAATTAATTGCTTTAGAAGAAGAGCTATTAAGTTAGCAGCTAAATGAAAATACAGTGATTGAAAGGGAAATATGAAGAGCTACAAAATGTGGATTCTTTTTTTTTTTCTCCCCCCGTAGCTTCAGCACATCCGAAGCTTATTTGCAGAATACCAATGCCTGCCTGCCTGCCACACACATTCCTTTAGATCATTATGGGATGATATGTGATGATGCTAACATAAGGTTAGACTCAGGTGTGCACGCTCTCATGGTATCTGAAATCAATAATGTGAGGTTAAAGGAGAAAACTACAGAAAAAAAAAAAACTATATATATATAGATCGTGGTGTTTGGGGAAGCATTACCATCAGCGATCATTTTGATGCAGTGCAGACTGTGTGGTCTGTAATAGCTAATAGCTCATCCCGGATGGAATTTGACCTGCTAGCCTCCCTCCCCACCACCCCAAAATGCCGCCTTTGAAGTGACGAAGCTCAGGGTCTCTGAGGTAGACTTATCTGCTTCTGGAGATTGATCGAAAGTATTTTTATTTTTTTTTTTTTGCCCCCAAGATAAACCAGGGAGGAACGTGATAGATAGCTCAGCCCCTCTATGTCCCTGATGGCGATATTAGTCCTGATTAAGATGAATGGGCCTCCCCCTGCCTAACCATGCAAATGCTTACTGCTGCTGCCATTTATCTAAGAATGTGAAATTGCAGAAACAAGAAAAAGCATGCTTTTCTTCACCTGATCTTTGGCTAGGAGGTGTTCTTGCCAGCATAAATCACCACGCTGGCTTCTGCCGTCGTACCACAACTGCCCAGATATTCTTAAAATATGAGCGGTCATGTCTGCGGCGCCACATCTGATTTGGTAATGGGGGATTTGAGCCAGAACAGGAAAGAGCTTTTTTATCCTTGTGTACATGAGCAACTTCCCAGGCATACAGTGAAGAGGGCATTTAGTGGGCTCTCCCCGCAGGCTGCCCTAAGCTGCTCTAATTGATGTTGATTAATCAAATCAGCTGTAGAGGGGGCAGAAGGACAACCTTATCAAGCAGGAGGTGTGACCTCTATGCTATAGAGCGGCTTAATGAATAAACAAAGACAACAGATATGCTACAGTAAGCATGCTATAGGCCTATATGCTAAGCGAATTGAACTGCGAAACACAACAAAACGGGTTAATTGATGCTAAGCGCAATTGATCCATATAACAATGAAAATCACTTTAACTGTGCATTTTTTTTAAATAGAGTATTGATATTGTTAATTACACTGCAGACTTTGAATCTTTTTAGCCATGCTGGGCTCCCTGTAGGGAGAGGAGGGTTCACTGCTCCGGTCCAGACTGAAGTATCGCTGCAACTACTGGATGGATTTACACAAAGTTCTGTACAAACATTCAGTGAATCCCGATAATCTAATAATTCTCCGGTTGTTCCTATAGTGCCACCATAAGGTTGACATTTGCAGGTTTGAGTGAAATGTCTTAGAAGCTATTGGATGGATTTTCATGAAATCTGGTGACCTTTGTGATCCCTAGTCTCGCAGAGCCAAACCCATCATCACAGCAACCCTGGACCTGCAAAATTATGGTACTATGCCTCTAACGTGCATTATCATTTACGTCATTTAAAACAAAAGTATTTTCACATCAGTGATCGGTTTGAAGAAGCAACAGTAAAGCAATAACATAAAAAGCAATCAGATTACCAGAAACATATTTGGGACACCTTTAAAAACAAAGGTCATTCTGTAGAAAATCTGTTTACCTGAAAAAATAATTAAGAATATAGTTTAGTTGTACAAGAATGCTACAACCACAAAAACACCTGGCTTGTTTGTAAAACCCTTTACAATCATCTCGGGTAGTGCTAAGCCCAGGATGCAGTGATGGTGCCCCAGCAAAATAGTGTTGTTGTGGTGGAACATCTGTAGGCAGAGAGGATTGTGGTTAATTTAACAGACTTTGGCTAATTCAACGAAGGAACCGAGCAGGGCTGCCTTGTCCAGATCTTTGTCAAAATTTGTCATTTTCAGTATGTAGGTTGCTGGGACTGTCTCTTGTAGTAAAAGGGGATAAAACAGGTAAAGCCACGAGAAAATCATGGTGCAGGTTTATACTCATTGTCAACATCCAGTGAGTCAGGCTAGGTGGCCCCAGACCCCATCATCTAGTGCCATTACTGGATAAAACTTTGCTGTGTCCAGCAGTACTGTTATCAAGTCTCTGAACCACAGGCAGTTTCTGGATGTTTTTTTTACTCCCATCACATTTTTACCCATTCTGGAAGCAATTTTTCACTGAAATGTAAAGTCCTGCACCTTTATGGAAACAGCACAGCCATGGCTAGAAGTACAGAGAGTTAAAAAAATGTCTTTTGTGCAGCATAGTGAAGCTATAATTTCATAAATCATAAAAACCAAGTTGGACTATTTCAGGTTTTTTATTGAATGAAGCACAAATGCTTCATTTTTCATGCTTTTTTTCATGATCTTAAGCTTAGATTTGGTTAATTTGTGTAAAATGTGAAAATCTGAAGATTTGTCTTGTTTTTTTTTTTGTCATTTTGGAATATTTTTTAAATGATAATGTGCCTTTTAAACCAGCGGGTTTTGTGGTTCAGTGGGTTAAAGACAGAATATCTGCAGAACCAATGACATTTCCTTCAGCCTCAGTTTTCCTTTGTGCTTTGAGGGTAATTAGCAAATATTAACATGCTAATATGCTAAACTAAGACTGTAAATGTGGTAAACATTAAACCTGCTCAAACCAGCATGTCAGGATTGTCATTGTGAGCATTTAGCTTAAAGCACTGCTGCGTCTGCCTCACAGAGCTTAGCATGACTGCAGACCGTTCATTTTCCTTTTCTTATATCAATATGGGATAAATGCCATATCCCTCCCCCAAACATTTGCATTTCCCGTCAATAGGCACATACTTCTCACTGTTAGGTTAAAACCTCCCCTCTCAAACCTCCCATCCGCAAACTGTCAATCTTTCGGTAACTAAGAAATGCCTTGTTTATTGCTGGAGATTCAACGGATTCAAAAGCGGTTTAATTAGCCAGAGTTGCAGAAGCTCTCAGTGCAGAGGGCTGTGCAATGCTTCTGTAGAGGTTAAAGCGTGAAAAGCATCAAATGACCTATGTGACATTTTCATAACAAAATGCAGTGATGCAAAAAATTTTAATTGTGTTCAATGCTTGAAATTTCCCCGTCAATGGAGCCACATCAGAGCGCCTCCTTTGTACACGAGATCACAACAGCACATTAAAACGCTGGCATCCACCATATGCAGTTCATACTTTGTTTATTTTCCAATAATGCTGCAAATTAAACTAAGTATAAAGAAGTTTAGTTAATGACTTCTTACCAGAAATGTTCTAAAAAATTATTAGAAAATCCTGCTTCCCCCTCCACACTGAAGAACCGCCGTACAGTTAGTCAACAAACGCTGGAATTGTCATAAAAAAACGAGAAAGAATCTCACAAAGTTGCCAAAATGCTCAAGTTCTCTCCCCATATACACTCGAAATGACCTCAGTGTCCTCATCGGTAGCTGCAGCCCTGATGATATGGAAATGTTCACAGCAATATCCCAACCTGGCTGCATACATTTTCAAATTTCGCCCAACTTTTTCCCCTGTCCTCGCTGTGGTCTGAGGAGCTCAATCAGCGGAGCACTTTGACACACGATACTATGTTACCCTGCTGAGTGGTGCAGAATTGAAGCTGCCAATCAAGAGGCAGGAGCCCGAAGCTAATCAATCCAAGCAGGCCATGATGTGATTTTTTCCTTGTCAAGGCTTGAGCGGGCTGACAGCCTGTTGGATGGTTGGATTCACCCACCTCCTGCAGTCTGTGTAAATCACAGAGCTATTATAACACATGTAAATGTCTCCAGCGGGCTCTGTTTAAAAGGCCGCCTTCGCCGCTGCTGCCAAGTTTACATAAAAATGAGAAGTAAATGATAAGCGCGGACTGTTATTAACCTAACAAAAACACTGCCTGCTTGAATGGGACCGGGGATGGTTTGTTTGGCAAGAAATTATAATCACATTGCTTTGCCTTTTTATGCAGAGCGGAATTATGGATCCATGTTTGTTTAAAAAAAAAAAAGAAATAATAAAAAAATAAACCTGTCTACAAGCAGATGAAAGTTTGAAACACTGGCATCTCCAAATGTCTCCACAGAATTAACTAGAAAAAAAAACCTTCAAGTGAAACAAAAGGCATGCCAAGAAGAGGACTGGGGTGTAAAACAGAGATGTTCATGCAAAAAGATCTAGAATTCAGAGGTCTAAAGCGAATATTCCTGTTTGACTCCAACAGCGGAAAAATGTCCTGAATGTGCCATCTCCTCTTACGCATAATCACATCCAAATTGCATTTTCATGTTTTATTTCCAAGCAAAATTGGGCGATTTCTGCGTGCTTCTGAGTGCTTCTGCTTGGCATGTAAAGGACCTTTAAAGAAACAAGTCGGGGAATTTGGAAACGTGTATTTTCTCAGATGAGAAGTTTAGTATTCTTGGAGGCTACGTGTGAAGATGTTGCAGCCACTTAGCTTAGTTTAGCATTGAGCTGCTTAGGCTCTAATATTAACATGCCTGAACATGCTCGTGATCTTTTCCTTAATCTTTCCTTAAATCAACTTTTTATAGCTTCGTGCCAAGTGCAGGAAATCCTCTCTGTTTGAGATTCTCGTAAAGAACAAAAGAGCAACTAAATCTTGTTTCTACGGCTGCTTTCACTTCTCAGCTTGGTGCAGGTGACTTAGAAGAGTATTTGTAGGTTTGTTAGGACACTGTAATCAGTGTTGGGATTACTATTATAGTTACACTTACTCTGCACATGTAATCATCCTCATTGCAGTATTTTTCTTTGAAGTTCTCTTTGGGCTGGTTTTTGCCATAGACTGTATAAAAGATGGACGTAGCAACCGGCCCTGAAAAATGAAGCCAACCCGGAAGTGTCAAAAACCTACAATATCACTCTGTCCGCTAGTCCTGGCTCCAAAAAGCCCTGGCTCCCATAGACTTGAATTGGAAAAGAAGTGATCACAGATCACGAAATACTGCATTCCTACAGCTCAGGATTTTTTTTAAAATTAGTTTTCATAGTCAAATCCAGAGATCAGGTGGCCAAACTGAAAATAAACCAATACAGAATTTTTAAAAAATCGTCAACATGTTGCGGGGCAAGGGGCGTGGTTGGCTTGATTGACAGTCGGCAGCGACGATGCAGACGAAGCGAGCAGAAGGCGGTAAATGTGGGCGGGCAGAGAGGGCCCGCCTCTCAATCCGTCTGACCAATCGCTGCTCCTATGGCTCCGCCCCCCTCCCACGATTTTTGCGTCACTGGCTCCAAAAATCCAAGATGTCAACCAGGAAGTAGCAAAACCCTGGCTTCATTTTCTCAGTGCAGAAACCAACGGGTGGTGTCACGGTAGCTACGTCCATCTTTTATACAGTCTATGGTTTTTGCCAATTTTGCTTTAAAATTAAAAGCATAAAACAAACATTGTGTGTATATCCTCTGTTGTAGGACATGGATTTGTACCTATATGTGAGAATATGTGAGATAAAATCTAATAAAAGCAACATTTTAGACCAGCCCACCATCAGTCCAAAAACCATTAATTGCCAATGTATTCACAGATGTGTACAATACTATTTGAAAAACGCCATCTTCCATCCACTGATTCATTACATCTAAATCTTTCTATCTGTTCTTAACGCAGTGCAGTCTATCCCTGAAACTCAACTCTTCAATTAAGTCATTGCAGGCATGAAATGAGCCATGTTAAATGGTTGGTAGCTGCGACAAAGCCCCGACCAACTCTGCAGTGATGACGAGAGGCAGAGAAATGCGTCATAAATGGGATTTTAGATCCTTTTCAGGGGCTGCAGACACGATATAGAACATCTGTACGACTGTTATTGTGGAACTCGGGCCTACGTATCGACACACCTCACGGCGGATGACAGTCAACTAATTACGTGTCGACATGCGCTTCACAGATACTGCAGCTACATGTCGCTAATGATTCTTCACACACTCACAACTCCGACTGCCAGTTCCTGACGGCGCACACTTTGAATTGCGCTTTACAGGTTAATGATTTACTGAGATCAATTCTCAAGGGGGGAAAACCTCTTAAATGAGCAACATAAAATGACAAAAACCTGGGATTAAGCTAATAGGCCAATATATTTATCCAGTGACCTAATATGTAGGGTTTAGTGCCATATTGGTAATTAGAAATGATGTAATGTGCTCAGGCTATAATTAGCTCTCTGGATAAATCTGCTTTTGGACAATATGTACAATGTGAAAGTGTTAAACTGGACTCCACCATTTCTTGATAGTAATGGTTACGTGTGAACTATTTGGCTAACTTTAACTAGCATTTACTCATTATTTACTGCAACCATGCCTTAATTAGTGTTAATTAGTCTTGACTGTTGATTACTATTTACTCATTTAACCTATATGATGGGTTGATGTTCATATTGGAAATTTTATCTCATGTTTTGAGCTTTAAGTGCTCACAGAAGGAAGAAATGTGATGGAACATGGTAAATGAAATACCTCACAGTCATGTCATGTTAACATTTAAATGTGTCTCAACTTTGCTCTACCTTCAAGCAAGAGCATTAATATGATATATATGGAGGCCACAGAGGTTGTACAGTCTTCAATGATGTTGCGTTAGCTATCAGCTAAGGACAAGGGGTAACTTGAATAACCTTGACTGTATAAAACAAGTTTGCCCCTTCCCTCTCAGCTCAGTTTTAGCTGTTCGTGTGTGCAAATGCCCAATCAAACTGACACAAAGACAAACTTTTCGAGCTTTGTTCAGCAGGATTTGCCATCTCAGACGACGTCGCAGCAACACAAAAGTATTGTAATGAGCTGCGTAACTAACGACTTTCCACGGCGCCCACAGTTGAATTTCACTCCATTTACTGGTATGAGGAAATCCAGCAGATTTAAAATGTCACATCTGACTCCATTTCATTCCTGATGGGAGGAAATGTCTTGGCGACGGACAGCTTTCCTGTCAACAAGGCACAAGTGGTCGTCCAGTGAAGAGCTCAGCAAAAAAAAAAGAAAAAAAAAGTCAGGATTTGCCAAGAGCGTTTCAGTAACCAGACCTGATGCAAATTGAGCATTTTGTACATTTGTGTTTGTGTTTGAGGCAGCATTTCTCAGCTCGTGCTATCATAAATATGGAAGGCCTATCTCTCCAAATCATTACATAAGTTGTAATTAGCACCAGCTCGGCTGCCAGAGACGAGTGGCTCCAAACCATGGCAGCAAGCGCTACTGAAGTCATCTGCAATACAAATCACCGCTTTATTTATTCAGACGCTTTATTGTATCATTACACATTTGTGGCAGCCAGCCACTCACTTTAATGTTTAACCTTAAACACGCGGTGACAGAAAGTTTTCTTATGTGTGGGCACCATAATGCGCTTAAATCGGATCGGTGGCGTTTGGCGACTGAACGCATGCCCTCAAAAGTCACCGTCAAACGGATGTTCCCTGCGAGGGGAAAGTTTCCGTGTTTTTAAAAGAAACTTCAGAATTAATTAAAAATCACATCAGGAGATGTCAAGGGATTTACTTCAAGGCTCAGGAAGGCAGCTCTTTTTCTGTTGAGGCATCCTTCAGTGAGGACAAGCCTGTGTTCATAATTCCATTTTTCATCAAAGTGTGTTTTAATCTCAACATTCTCAGTATGCTGCAGACACATCTTTACAGGGAATCCACTGTCCTTATCATTTATTTTATTCCCTACCGGTCTTGCCTAAGCAATTTTAAACTTGAAAAATTATCGATTTTCTCCTACGAATTGCAAGACAAGACTGCTTACTGTGCATAATTATTTTTCAAATGTTCACCATTTTATGATTTTGGCCGTTGAAGCGTTAAGAATTTCAAGTGTTTTTTTTTTTTTTAAAGCATCACTTAAAGAGCAACGTTCTTGAGAAAAGTAGTAACAAGGACTCATTCCAGACAACATCACGCTGCCTCGAGGTCAGGCTTGCAACCTAAACAAAGCAGGGAACATGATTGCTCAGCCTTGCCAGAAAATTATGCAGAGAACATTCAGCTACTGGTCACTCCTAATACAGACTCCCTTTGAAGTGGGAGTCTCTGTGGCCTGCAGAGCTGCTTCTTCAGGCCAGGCCTCCGAGCGCTGCTCTGTGTCTGCCAGGCAGGAAATTATGGTCGTCTGACAAAAAGGACAAGTCGAAAAACCTCAAAGGACAGATGGAAATGAAAACAGGTCGATGGGTTTTATGCTCCAACAGGCTCACACGTGACGGAGCCAACACACTGGTGCAATGTTCACTCTTTGGGTTTAGCACCGTAGCTACTTGCTAATTAGCTCTGAGGTAAAAGTGGAGCTTGAGACTAACAGGAATGCCATCAGTTTTGAAGGTAGTTTTAAACAAAGTTAGATCTTGACCTGATGCTGGCACTGGATGAGTGTCAGCCATGCGTGAGCCAGAAATCAAGAAAAATCCCTCAAATAATTACTGAGACATATCGATAAAATCCCCAGAAGTCAATCTCATGTGTCGAAGGATTATCAAAGTCAACGTGGTACAACATCTGGGACAAAATGTGATGACAAATCATTCAATATTTCTTGAGCTATTCGTAGAATAAGTGAAAACTTTGATCTGCTGCTGGTGCAATACCAATAATAGTCAAGAAATCACTCAAGTCTTGTTATGACCAGGAGTCATAACTTATATTTTAGTGTGACTGAGTGATTTTCTTTTTGTGCTGTATTTCTTGATGCCTACCAAAGGGTGGTGATGTCCATGTTGGACCATACGACTGAATCTTACGACATTAAGTCTTAAATTAAGGCAGGATTTTCCCCAATTTGGTATCACAGAAGCAATTTGTAACCAACTTGAGGATTTCTATCTTATCTTACTTCAGGTTAAAAAATTCTAAATACTGAATCCAACATCGATTATCAACTTTTATGTCCGTTAATGAGCATTCAACAATATTTTTCTCATCTCAGGGAGCTAAGCAACTTTGTTGACTTAGTTTTTCTAATTGAAATGTATTAAAACCACTGGACTTAACAGGTTTAGGGCTACTGTCATGTTGTCTAAATGGCTCTAACCTGTTTGGGCATGGACACAGTACTTCTTGGGGGGACTGTGAGCTGTGATGTGCTGCTTGGATCCAGAACCCAAGTGGATGCTTGAGCAGTATATGATCAGGGGAGTTTGGAGGTTGAGCAGTTTTTGAATTGTAGCTGTGCGCGTTGTCTC
>NW_007577945.1:422083-427525 GCF_000690725.1 Stegastes partitus | reverse complement strand
ATTGAAGATCTCCTATTAAAGAAGCAGCCATATGGATTAAATCAGTTCGCTGATACTACCTCATGGCAAAGTTAAGACGGTTTAATGGTCGTCCTGAAGTCAGGAGGGTTTACTTAGAATTTCAGAGGGGATCTGTAAGTTAGAGAGTTTCTGTTTGTTCGAGCTGCAGACTGCAACTGGTGATTGGACTGGAGACTGACGATGAAGACTGACATGCTTTAAATTGGCACCGGCCTTCCTTGGCTTCATGCCGCCCACTTCCTGGCTCCCAACCAGAGCACGCCGCGATGAGCCGAGCCGTGACGTGCTGCGCTGCCAAGTGATCGTCATTTTAGCGGCATTACATTGATCCGTGTTGTAAATAATGTAAATACCTTGTAAAAGAGCCGCTCAGGTAGCTGTAGGGTGGAAATCTTTGTCTTCTGTTTGTTATGCATACAGGTAAGATCCTCATGTTTTCTTTTTATTCATATTTTTGAGGGAGGTAAGTCAGGTATTAATATTTTAGTTTGTTTTGTTTGTTGCTCACCCCAATGCCCATTTTACATTGAGTGATAAATAAATCAATTCTGTTTGGTCTGCAAATCTGCTGTTGCACAGGTCATCCTTGGTAGTGGAAAACGAGGGGCATAATTGCAGTCTTAAGGAGTCACCCTCTGGGGACCGTGAACATCTTTACCCAATTTCATGGCAATCCGTGGACCAAAGTGGGGAGCAGACGGACACCAACACACACAAGGAAATGCTGCTGGCTCGAGCTTAAAAGGAGGAAGTGGACGCGGGAACCTACAGGGTGGTGGTGATATTTCCCTGCAGACAACAACACCTAAAAAATCAAGATACAAGAAACACAAGTTGAGATTTCAAATCTCCATAACATGACTATCCATTTACGGAATAATTTTCTGGAAGGGGAAGATTATTTGTAAACCAATGATTTTTTGCCCCGAAAGGCCACAGCTCAGAATCGGCTGGCTGTTACAAGAACACAGGAAATCAATGAGACATTTTGCTGTGAACTGCGGATGAACTTGCACTTCACTTGTTTATGGATTTTAATTAGGGCCAAACAGTCTCATGAATTTATGTAAAGCTCTCATACACACTGTGTGTACATCACAGACGGAGCTGGGGGAATAGAGGCAGCGGTGCAGGCTGTGGAAGGGGTCTGTGCTCTCCTGCCAAAACATTGCATGATGTGAAGTACACAGCTGCACAGTGCAAGGTTATCTCTGCACTGCGTCTCATCTTTTAGTCCCTTTTCAGAGACACTGCAGTTTCCCACTGGATGCTGCCGTGAGTGACACTAGAAACTCATCTTCTATTCCCCTGCTTCACACAGACACGTCAGCCGCAGAAGCTGACAAGATGTAGAACCCAAACCATAAGAAGCAAGTTTGCCCATTTGAATAATGTGCACCTAGGAGAACAGAGATTCTCTTCCAGACTCTTTGATGTGTTTTCTGTGGAAAGATGACTGCTGACAGCGTCAGATTAAACCCCAAACTCTGTGAAAGTAGCGAGAAATAGTGGGAAGAAAAAAAAAAAAAAAAACACCCAAAAAACGAACATCGCCAGAGTTGTAATCTCACCCTGCAAAGACCTAAACCACAACACTGGCAGTAAACGATGTATCAGTCACAGTGGGATGTTTAATTTGGCACCCTCGGAGAAAATCACATGTCACTCTTTCGGATTGGGAATTAGTTTAGAGGGGCTGTTTATTCACTTCTTTACAGAGTCAATGTGTCGTGTTACACAAACCAATATCTGCGTGGCTGGATCAGCGAACGGGGAAACAGAACGAAATCAATTCCGGCATAAAACTGTATTGTTATGGCAGCGGTGAAAGAGACTGTTGTGGGCTTCAGTTGGCTGTATGTTTTGGTTCAAGCTGTTTTTAAATAGATTTTACAATCTCCGTCTCTTTCCCTGTCACCTCTCATAAAAGTAGGCCTCTTTAAAATTCAAATTATCCTTTGGGATGCTGAAATTAGCATCCTGAAATATTCATGGCGAGTTTCAGAACTTGTATTGTACACCTCGGAGGAGTTGAACAGGTACTGTATCAACACAGGCTGTGTTTGTAAATTTTTTATGGCCGCTGTGGAGCAGTAGAACTCAGATCAGTGAATCTTCAATGTTACTCAGACGTCAGATACATAAATTTTCTCCCTTCGGTGTCAAATTGAGCATTTATCAAAATACGGTGTCTTAAAGTGCCGCTGCTCAGCGTCCTACTGCGGATTACTAAGTGTTGAAGGGATGATTCTACTTTATCGTGTGTTTAATTTTCAAAGCTTTGGCCATCATTTCTTATGGTTTTAGAAAACACAAAGAAAGCTAAGATCTGGAAATAATGGCACAACAACATCCGATGGAGCAGGAATTATGCGGATTAAGTTGATCAGTCGGTTTCTAAACTAGCAAACAGTTCAGCCATATGAAGTAAACTCCTTGATTTGGAGGTAAAACCTGAAGCAACTGGATTGGAAATGTTTGTAATAATCCCCTATTTCAAGCAACAGAACATAGTAGACTGAATTCTCATGTGTCTTCCCTCATCTAATTCATCCGTTCATCCATCAGCTGCTTCATCCTGAGTCCGTCACAGCTGTACATCCTGGACAGGCTGTAGTTCTTCACAGTACCAACGCATAAAGACACTCACACTCGCATCCAAAGCTAATTTAGAAGCAACATTTAAACTACGACGCACGTCTTTGGACTGTGGGAGGAAGCTCCCGGAGAAAACCCACGCAGGCACAGGGAGAACATCCAAACTCTGCACAGAAAAAAAAGCCCGGGAACCTTCTCGCTGTGAGGCGACAATGCATCACCGTGCCACCTCTCATCTAATTCAATTCAGATCAGTTAAACTTTATATTTAAATTCAGCCCTGCAAGCGCAATTATATGCAGCTCCTCAGCACCCCAGTCACAAAGTCCAATGAAAATAAACCAGAGAAGAAAAAAAGACTCACAAGCTACACTGTAAAAAAAATGAGCTATGATTTTTTGAGCAATTGACAGTCTATAGGTAATAACTAGTCATAATAACTAGTTATATATATGTATTTTCATATACGTTTACAAGATCTGGACACAATATTACCTCATTACGCTATTTTCATTGTATTTATATCAGCAAAAACTATTGTTACTTTACAAATATTCGCTTATATTTAAAAGAAAAAATATATTAACAATTTAATTTAAAAAAAAACTTTTTTCATTTTTGTTAAATTACATAATAATAATAATGTCCAAAAAAAAAATACTTCTACAACTTCTTTTACAATGTGTGACCAGAAATGTACACAATTTTGTTGTTTTTAAATCTACTAACATTTCTTATTTTTTGGTTTTTTTTAACGGTTTTTGAGTATTCCAGTCCTCCACCGCTGTTTTTAACACATTGTTTGGCACCCTTGCTGCTGGTTTTTCACTGTTTATTTACAGGATTTTTTTATGTACTTGTTTATTTATTTAGTACGTCCAGGATTGATTACCAGTCCTATGTGGAGGTACCATCCGCTGTGGATGCGCCGACTGGCTCTACTGGGGCTGTTTATTTACACCAGTGGTAGGCAAATAACAACCCGCGTACCGAACCAGGTCTTCCACACAAACTACTCGGCCTCCTGATGAAATGCATTTACATACACATCACCTGTATCTGTACCAAATGGAATCTTGTTGTCTTCCCACATAAAGAATTTCACTCTATTTGGCCACAACAGGCTTTCTTTCTCTTACAAATAGACGGCAGATTGACAACAGAATTGAAGCCTGATGAAATGACAACAACCGGTCAGTGCTTTACTTTCACCTCGTTGTGGAACATTGAACACTGTTCATCACTTAATGCCAAAAGAGTAATAAATAAGGCACAGAAACCTGGACAAGCATCAGTGATTGACACCTGGCCAATAATACAATCCCATCCTATTATAAAACCTAGTTTAATAAATATCAGAGACATTGGTCTGCATCTCAACAACACCATTTCCTCGTCAGCTCCCGACGAACAAAGCAAAGAACCCTGGTTTGCATGTATGCTTTCCACAGAAGGACATCTTTTTTCTGTTTCATATCACTTGTTCCATTTGCCCTGTGCTGTATTTTTCCTCTCAGGGCCGCGACAGACAAAGGACGAGGAAATGCGATCGATGAAAAGAAGATTAAAGTTATAGCAGTCCTAATAAGTTATCCTTTTGGTGCATATTTTCTTCGAGTTGTAAGAAAATGCACGTGGTTGAAGAGATCTCGAACTAATCTTACACCTTAGAACACTGCAAAATCATTCACACAACTGTAACAGGACAATGTCAAATATTAGAAATCGATATCATCAATGCAGAAGTAGCTAAATAGTTTTGCGCTATAGGAGTGTCATTCATTATGTAGGATTTCAAAGCACTGATGAGTAACTGCATATGTTGGATGCTCTCACCTGCCAGCTGATGTGAGCTGCTATCTGTTGTCTGCTCAGCTGGTTGAATCTATGAAAATGTCACAAGTGACGACAGAAATAATATGCAAAACTCCAACGACTGGGGGGGAAAAAAAAAAAAAAGTGCAAGCAGAAACGCAGAAGGGAAGCGATGTGGAATGGGAGGGAGGAGGGAACGACGGAGGGATGAAGCGACATCAGGAAACAGAACCGACAACAGATGCCTGTCCACATTAAGCAGCAGGTATTAAGGACATCAGACAGATGCAGACCCCAGCGAAAGGTGCGGTCGAGAACAAGCAGCGATGGATGTGAAACAACAATGCAATGAAAAATGTGTGTAAACAAGCGTAGCATGCTTTTAAAAACCATCTACAGTAATATTTAATTAAAAAAAAAAAAAAGCACCGTATAGACGTATTAATACTTACAGTGAAGCACAACCTTGAGCTAAGGCTCTGACTGTGGATGCTTCCTATAAACGATAAGGCTGCACATTTAATGCTGTTAGTTGTTCCGAGACAGGAGGTCACACTCCTTCAAGTGTTCTCAACAACACAAACGCTTCCAATGAGGCACTCAAAAGCTGAAAATTGCTAGCATCCTCCTCTGGTGTTTACTGAGGTGAGATTGTTTAAAAGTAGAGTCTGGTAAATAAAGCACAGAGATAAACACTTTTCTGGTTTCCTTAAACAGTCTGTCGGTAAAGTACTCGCTGCTGTATTCCGTCCACGTGTGGTCTTCAGATTATGAAAAACACTTCTGTCTTTCCCCAAGAACAGCAGCATCTGTCATTTCAGCAAGTGACCCAAAACCACCTGTGATGACATTGAAGTGATAAAGCCATCCAGCAGCTGCACTACGGAGCAAAGGAAGAATTGATTTAATGTCATTATGGAGTCACAAGTTCCTGTGTAGGAATGAGTTTGGGGTGGATGGATGGGTCAGCAAAACATCAGACTTTAACACGAGAGACTTCTTTGTTTT
>NW_007577945.1:388199-421768 GCF_000690725.1 Stegastes partitus | reverse complement strand
GGTTTGTTATTGTAACCATGACAGCAAAAATCCCTTGATACACACCCTGGCATTCCAGTAATGTTAACAAAAAAATGTAAATCTTTTGGTAACTCTCAACAGCCTGAACATAATGTTGTTAAGATGTTCTGCTGATCGGGGTGTCAGGAATTCAGATTTTGAAATCTGGTTGCATCATGCGCGTAAACGTCACAGATGTTCGTCTCAGAAATGCAAGATCGGAAAATAATGGTGCACCACTACAGATTCTTGTTCCCTCGCGGGGAAACAGATGTGAACAAAATGGAGGCTGTGGTGCAACAACATTGCTGTTACACTAATGATACTTTATAGTGAGAGAGAGAGAAAAAAGAAAAAGTTTGGGGAGAGTTTAATGATCTGTTTTATGATCTGTTTTTAACATGAAGTGCTCGAATGTCCAGATTTAACTCATAAATATCAAACATGTGTGATATTATCTGTGTGGTCAGAGGGGGTGAAACTGACCCAAAAGTCCTCCACTTTCAGCTCTGGCATAAGTCAGAGGACTTGTTTGCTTCATCACGTAGCTCCTCTTCTTGGGCTGAGTCAATTTAATGGTTATGAGGACTATAAGGATTCTGAAAGCACCCACTAAGGCAGCTGCACGGTTTGTTTGGAGAACGACTACTGTGACTGTGATTGACAGACAGCCTCATAGAGAGACCATCTTTGAAACCAGAACAGTTGGAATCTTCCTTCTGCCTCTACCCAGAGGGCCGGATGCAGGACACGGGCATGCTGAGCAACCCGAGACTCTTGGGGGAAATTGAAATTCTCTGCAGGGAAAGAAATAGGGGAGTCTTTCAAGGGCCTGGTTCGCGCCTCCCTTTGCTCCCAGCATGTCATATTTTTAATAAGGGCACTGGCTGTCAGCGCACACCTCTCCTTTCAATATGTGCGGCTGGAGGTTTGTAAAAACTTAACAAGCAAAGCCGAGATTTGCGAAGCTTCAAGCAGCCGGCGTAAACAGCAGGAGAACCGCCGCGGGTTTGGGGACGCTAGTCGCCACCTGTCAATCACCGGCGCAGTCACGATCCACTCTCGGTAATCTACCCATTTATTTTTACCCCAATCAGATGTGTTTGTCGTCGTTGCTAGGCGACCGGCGCCGAGCAACCAGCCCGAGGACCTCCCGCTCAACCCGAGGCTCAAGCAGATGCGGGTAAGAGTGATTAGAGTGTTAGTTTAGCGCGGTTGACATCGTTCAATCATCTCGCCGCAGTGAGGCTTCTTCTAATTAGGACGCTCACTTGATCTCGTTCGCTCCAAGCGCGAGTCCGACGACGGGGAGGAACTGACGTGCGGCGTCGCGACGGTTAGAAGTTCCTCCAGTTAGTTGGGGAGTAACACTTCAAAGGATCGGGCGGCCGCGTCGCAACAAACAAACAACTCCCCGCCTCGCTTGGATTGGAAAAAGGGGGGGCGATTTTTCAAGCGGCGGCAACTAAACGAAGATCAAATTAGTCAAAAGTACTCTGCTGAGAAACATGGAGGTTGAACAGATGGACAATTAATTGAAGTGAAGGTTTAGGTAGCGCGTACAGCAGAGCGCCGCACGCTACTAGAAATGTCCGTGTTGGTGTGTTTATGCCTGGATTCAGATTTCACAAGTGTGGGAGAAATAAATTTCAGTATCTTTACACCCCGCTGCTGAGTTGTTGTTGTTTTGCATTTACTGAAAAATACAAATTATAGGTTTCTAAAAAAAAAGGAATCAGAGCTGTAATAACGTCTTAAGAGGACTCTGGAGAAAGTGACCTTACTGGGAACTACATGCATGCATACAATTGGCCAACATGGGATTTATTTTCAAGGACTGACCCTGATTACTGACGATATGTCGGCTGAGCAGTCGAGTAGGTGATGTCACACTTCAAAAAAAAAAAAAAAGGCCTCTGTCGTTGCCTCTTTCTGACGCCTGAACACCATTTCTTGCCGGCCTTCGTGTAATACAATATTCTAAAAGATGCAGAAAATTGGAAGGGAGAGTGTGAATAGGAATACATTTCTTTGAGTTCACCCACCTTCACTTGGGCAACAATTTTACAATCACAAAGAGGAAACTGAAAGGAGAAACACCAGCCTTGACACCGCCGAAGTGGGCCGCAGCCAGATGTGGTCGGAACTCGCGGTCAAACGCAACGATACTGTTCTCTGTGGAGAGGTGGGTGAGGGAAAGAGGGTCGGGTTTCACCAGCGAATTTGATGCACTCGCAAAAGGTGAAAAAGCACATCAGACGCCGAGGAGGAAGAGAGCAGCAGAGAGTCGAGGCATTGTCTTTTTCTGTTTTTGTTCTTTTCAGCTTGCGACGCTTCTGCATTTTGTTGTTTTCTGCTAAATTAGTTATCATGGTTACTGTAAAAAAAAAAAAAGAAACATGCTGCTACTGTATTATGTTCTAAAAAAAAAAAAAGTCCTAATTATCTGCAGAGAGAAACCACACTTGTTTGCTCTAGGTTGTAGGCCACAGAGTGAAAAAAATAATGGTGAGAACAAACAAAATGATGATCTGAGTCTAGGATTTGGATTTTGTTTCCATTAGACTGTAAGATAATTTAAAGTAAAATGCATATTATAATAAGCTACCAAGACCACAAGTACATATAGATTCTATACATACAAATACAAAATTTGGGGTTTTTTGGTACCATCCATAGACTGTATAAAAGATGGACGTAGCAACCGGCCCTGAAAAATTAAGTCAACCCGGAAGTGTCAAAAACCTGCAGTATCACTACGTCCGCTAGTCCTGGCTCCAAAAAGCCCTGGCTCCCATAGACTTGAATTGGAAAAGAAGTGATCACAGATCACGAAATACTGCATTCCTCCAGCTCAGGATTTTTTTAAAATTAGCTTTCATAGTCAAATCCAGAGATCAGGTGGCCAATCTGAAAATAAATCAATACTGAATTTTCAAAAAATCGTCAACATTTTGTGGGGCAAGGGGCGTGGCTGGCTTGATTGACAGTCGGCAGCGACCATACAGATGAAGCGAGCAGAAGGCGGTAAATGTTGAGAGGGCCCGCCTCTCAATCCGTCTGACCAATCACTGCTCCTATGGCTCCGCCCCCCTCCGACGATTTTTGCGTCACTGGCTCCAAAAATCCAAGATGTCAACCAGGAAGTAGCAAAACCCTGGCTTCATTTTCTCAGTATGGTACCATCACAGAGTGGCCATAATTATTCGTGCTGTATCCACTCATCGGCCGTGTTGTTTGGTACAATCTGTTGCAATGCAATACAACAGCACTGCAATAAATTCTACTTGCAGCATTATTAAAAAGATGATGAGTCCACTTCATGTTTAGTAAAGACATTTCAGCCTTCTTCCTGTGAGATTTTAGCAAACTATGGAGACATTGCAAGCTCCTTCACTGCTCTTGAGTCTTTTTTTTTTCTAAATCAGGTTTTATTCTAATGGAATGGAGAATCTGTGTGGCAGTGCCCACAAAAAGCATTCACCCCCTTGGAAGCTTTATCCTTTAATCGCTTGTTAACATTAAATTATGCTAAATTTAATTTGGCTTTTTGGACAAGAATTTACATGTTCGTGAAATTAGACTTCTGCAAAGTAGTGTCAATAAGTATATTAAGGGTTAAATAAATGGTTGCATAAGTACTCATTACCTTTAAGCCAGTGTTTAGTAGATGCATGTTTGGCCGCATTTACAGCACATACACGCTGGAATTTCACTTCATTCTTCTTTGCTAAACCGTCAGGTTGCACAGGGATCCTGAGTGAGCAGCTGTTTCCGAGTCCAGCCACAAATTCTCAATTGAATTGAGGTCTGGGCTCTGACTCAGCCACTCCGGAATATTCACTTTGTTGCCTTTAAACCATTTCTGCGTAGCTTTGGCTGAATGCTAAAGGTCAATCGCTTGTTCAAAAACAAGTCTTCTCCCAAGTCACACTTCTCTTGCAGAATGCATTAGGGTTGTCCTCCAGGATTTCCCTATACTTTGCTGCCCTGTACTTTTACAAGCACTCCAATGCCTGCTGCAGAGAAGCACGACCACAGCATGATGTTGCCACCTCCATGCTTTAAGGTGGGGATGGTGTGTTTATGATGGTGTGCATATTTAGTGTCCATCAAACACCACTTTAAGCGTCATGGCCGGTGTCAGTTTTGCACTCATCGGACCAAAGAACCTTCTTTTAATTGACTTACAATTCTCCTCTGGATAAATTCTTGTCATGAAAGCCACATTCGATTGACCGTGATTCAATGTCAAAAAGCAATTTTCTAGTCAGGGTGGCTAGGATGTATTTGTTGTTACCAAAAGATGATTTTATCACTCTGTGTACAATAATAAACATACTATGAGATTACGCATTGTATGGAGTTTGAGGCTAAAACTAGGCCAGCAAGTGGCCTGGTGCTTTATAACAAGATGTAAACCTTCTTTTTGAATCATAAAGAATAATCTTCATGTTTACCTTAAGTTTAAGATTGTCATTAGTGTTTATTTTGAGGTAGCTTTTCTTTCTTTTTTTACCGTGCATCTCCTCTCCGTATGGAAAATTTTTGTCCCCCAAGAGATCGCTATGCGTGTCTCCGGCAGAGATCCTGATAAAGACAACTGTGTGTCTGTAGCATGCTTTCAAAGTGTGGGAAGAAAAAAAAAAAAAAACACTCCATGCAACAGCGGTCCCTGTGGGATAGCATGCTGCAGAACACACATGTGAACTAGGTACAGAGAAAGCAATCCATCATTAAATGAAGACGCTGCAGAGACACCTAATATACACAGAATGAGTTGATCAATGAGCCCATGGTTGCACACGTTAGGGCAGGCAAATGTCACACATTTCTCGAAGGGGAGATGTTTTCTGAGGTTATTGGATGCCTTTTTCTGTTGCCGTAGGATGTGTGGTACAAAGGCATGCGATGGAGGCCGAGGATAAAAAGGTATAATTAGACATTCTGGTCAAAGTATGGTTAATTTCAAATGAGATATTTACTGAGATTTCTCCTGTGATGCTTTTCATTTGCTTAATTGTATCAGTACAAATACAGGTATAAATGTCAAATGGTGAAAAGAAAAAAAATTGAATAAGAGTAATTATAGTCGCATTACGTAACTCCTAAAAATGACTGTTATTTTTTTTAAAGGAATGGTTTGACATTTAGGGGAAGATATTTTCCTGCTGGAATCTAGATGAGAACACTGATACGGCTGCTTTGTGCACCTGCTTCAGCTGTTATCGTGCCATTCAATAAGCGTTATCATCGTGCATCATTCCCGTCCGTATGAACCAGTTGGGACCTTTTCCACGTTATAGTGGGCTCGGTAGGCCGTTATCGGCACATTTATTGGCTATAGAGCTGCGATTTTGCACTCATGAAGAGACACAAAGGTCTGCATTGGGAGGTGGAATGTGTTGGAGGTGGTGGAAATCAGTAGACTTGTAGTCAGGAGAATTGACATCAAATCCCGTCTAGGAAGATTGTTATGTATTATCTTTTGACTTCAGTCTTGATTTGACTTTTGGTTTCACTTGCTGTTGTTTACTCTGTTTACTTTCAGTTTTAGTCAGTGTTTGGTTATGTTCAGGCACCAAAACTACTTGGTAGGTTTAGAAACGATGTATACTTTGGGTTTAAATACATCTACCACATATTACGAAGCTCTATTTTGTATATTTCCAGGATTACGTGAGATTTTACAGGTTAGTTTCTGTTCACCAGTGACCAGAATGGATGATAACGCAACTTCTGGCCTGCTAGGAGGCGGAGGAAACCTCTGCCTATGTGTATGAGAATGATGTTAAATGATAGCAACACTTTGATTGGCTGATAACGTCCCAATCAGGTGCCTGTAAAATAAATATGAAGCTACAACCTGTGGATCAGCGAAGCGTGAAGCCTGGAAACAGGAGGACCAGCTAGCCTGGCTGTACAATCACAAACTAGCACCTCAGCCACATTTACTAAATCTTTTTCCTTAAATCCGTACAAAAATGTGGTTTTATATGACTTTATCTTTGCTGGGTGCAGTTAGACATCCAGCTCAGATGAAGCAAATGGTCTCAGCCAAGAAAAAGTCTGGCACCAAACCTCCCCTTATCCAGTAAATTTGGTTTTTACACTTCAGTACTTGCACAGACTAAACAAACTACATAAAACATGTTAAATAATGGGGCTTACCGGAGTTGGTAGGCTGCTTCTGTCCTGATTAGGCTTGTAGAGTAACATGGAGCGGTAGCTAGAACACAGAAAAAGTTACTGTTAGAGTTACACAAAAAACAAGGATGTAGTCAGATTACTTCTACATTTAGTAAAAAATAGGGATTACAATTTCATTCACATTTCAAGATAGCCTAAAGAATGATTTAATACCACGCCAAGGTTGCCAACCGCCATACTTTTGGCATAATACGAGCACTTCTCTGTCTCTGTCTGCCCAAATAAACAACCTGATCCATAAACATCACAGACGGCACAAAAGACACAGTTTGCATTCCTTTAGCTGAGAAAAACTCCTTTATTGTGAAGTTTTGTCTCATCTGCTTTGCTCTGCGGCTTTCCCACTTGTCAATACGTATATATCTCTATTTGTTTTCTGTCAAGTCCCAATCAGATCCACATTGACATTGCTGGCACCAAGACTATTAACAGTGGTGCAATGTGAAGAAAAAAAGAAGTAAATTTACTCAAATACAGTAATTAGGTACAACTTTGAGGTTCTTGTCTTTATGCATCTCCAAATAAACCACCAAGCAGCATGTAAAGTGGTTGAAATTAGCTCAGCATTCAGTAGCAGACAGGAAAAAGTCCAACTTAATTGAACAGCAATAATAGACGTACAGAGGCGGTATCTGCTGCATGCGTGCATTTATGCATGTGACACAATAAGGCTAACTCCATTAATTAGGCTGCTTAGAATCGTGCATTATCCCTGACGCAGCATCGATCAGGGCGCACTGCTAAATGACGCTCGCTAATTGTCTTCACTTCAGACAGGTGAGCTATTACGCATAGAGTCACAGTTTAGAAGCTGCAGTCTAATTGTTTGTTGTTTAGCTGCCATCCTTGGGCCTCAAGCACCTTCTTAGAATCTTATTCCAACTGTTAGCTTAAGTTAGGC
This sequence comes from Stegastes partitus, assembly GCF_000690725.1. NCBI lineage: Eukaryota > Metazoa > Chordata > Actinopteri > Pomacentridae > Stegastes > Stegastes partitus. Next base: position 414,657 of record NW_007577945.1, on the reverse strand, counting down.
GAACCCGGCATGCACACACATTGCAGAATAAACTCCAACTAAGCAAGACGTTTGTTTTCTCTTGACTGTTTGGTAGCAGAAATAAAGTTATTTTAGGATTGGATTAAGCGGCTGACTACATTATTTAAAAGATAATTGTGGTCTTTATGCTCAGCTTCAAGTCTCATTTCTCCACAAAAAAGTGAATAAATGCCATTCTCAATGCTCCGAACTGTTCCTTTAAGGTGCTGTAATCTCAGCTGCATCCCTCTTATTGCCTAAAATAACTTCCTGTAGGCAAGGTGTTTATTAAGTGTAGACCAATGCATACTGCTCCTCCCTATATTACTGTTTTTATTGCATGTCCTTCTGCAAATTGCTTCCTTTCTCTTCCCGCCATCACGGTTCCTGCACTTTCAAATATATATTTTAATGCCAGGAGCCCCTTTTTTTGGGAAACATTTCTGTTAATTTCTTCCTAAAAAAAAAAAAAAGTGGGATTAAATGTCACAGTGGATGCACAGAAAGAAAAGCGTGCTTATCTAATGGTGAAAAGAATTTCTTTTCGGTGGCCTCAGCCTTAATATTAAGCAGGAACTTAACATCAATCAAGCGTCCTGTTAGGAGAACTGAGGGGGAAGGCTTTTTTTTATTTTTTTGGTTAAATGAACCTTCCTCCTCTCTTTTACAGTGCATGAGAGATGAGACTGGGCTTCTGAAGTCACGGCTCCCTCTACAGTTTGTACAGTGGAAATTTTTCCATCCAGTGCAGGAAAACAATCAAACTGACTGTGTTGAACAGTCGAGGAGGACACAACGGAGACGCGTCCGGAGATTTTTACGCACGTCCACAGCCCCCTCCTTTCTTTTTTTTTTTTTTTTTTGGTACTTGTGGGATGTGTGTGTGTGTCAGACGGCAGCAGGCAAACATCCCCGGAGATACAGCAGATTTCCATGTGGACTGTTCATCATTCAGGGGGCTGATTTTGCTGTTCTTTTTTTTTTTTTTTTTTTGCTGCGGACAATCGGAAGAGGGGAAAAAATGTCTCATTCTTTGAATACTTGAGGAGTGACGACAACTTTCCCTCTTTTTCGGACTTGAACGCGCAGAAGATAAAGCGCGGAGAAGAGAGAGACATTTATATAAGACCAGGAGAGGAGTTGGGATCTTTTTTCATTTTCTTTAACAATGCAAACTGATCTAATTCACGATCGGGGTTTGCACATTTAAGCGCCACGGCTGCAGCGGAGATCCCGAAGCAATGTTATCTGCGGAGATGCGTGCTTTGCTGAGGTTCCTGTCCGTGGATGTTGCAGCTCGGTCGGGCTGCACACGGAGCCTTTGGGTGGCTGTGATTGGACCGGACACGGACTGGGGTTGACTGATGTTTGTCCGAGAGGAAATGTTTTTGGGGAGGAGATCAATATGAGTTACTGGCAAAAGGAGGGGGGAGATGCCAGTCTTTACGCACATTACCATGAGGACGGACATGCAGCCATGAGGATTTTTGCTTTTCCCTTCCCATTTTCTTGGATTTAAATTCAAATCAAACCAGAAAACTTCTTTCCATGAGACATTTGTGTGTATTAAATGTGATGTGCTTTGCTGCCTTTGCAAACCAGATTGTTACAAGTGGATATGGATAGTTTTTGCTCTTGCACTAAAGTTTTTTGCCCCCTTTTCTTGACTATCAAGCACTGGTTTGGATGTTGCATCATGCTGTCGTAGAAAATATCAATTTACCAGACTGTTGCACACCTGACTAATAGATTTCCCATGGACTTTCACTCTGAAATGGGACTAAACGGCAACACGTTAGAGGAGGAAAACAATCAGCTGCGTGCAATCCAGTGAAATGTGTGCACAGACACCTGGCAACATGGCAGGTAACTGGGTTGTGTATCCGCTTTTTTTGCTGCCGCTGTTCGCAGTGGGGACGGCTTTCTCGGGGGTCTTCAACGCCACAGACAGAGACATTTTTACAGATGACTTGCTGCAGGTCAAGCTCACACAAGACAGAGCGACCGAGCAGTGGAAACTCCAGTCTGCTGACTCCCATCCTAACCTATATTTTAACCAAGTAGACGTGTTGCACTTGAGGCAAAGGTCCTCCACCACCCACAGTCACATATTTAAAGTCATCCGGGCGGCTGTGCTCACCATGTTGTCTAACGTCCCCTTTTACATGCCCCCTGTGAAACACGAGGAGTTTACAAGCAAGTGGAATGAGATTTATGGGAACAACCTGCCTCCACTGGCTCTCTACTGCCTGCTGTGCCCGGAGGACTCAGCCGCCCTGCAGTTTCTTATCAAGTTTATGGATAGGATGGCTGAATACCCGGACTGGAAAGTGACCAGCGCGCCTAACGACGAGGTCCCCATGGCGCACTCTCTCACCGGGTTCGCCACTGCTTATGACTTTATTTACTCCTACCTGGATAAGCGCAGGAGGGATGTTTACCTGAAGAAAATTCACTCTCAGACGGAGGAGCTGTACGAGCTCTCTAAGTACAGAGGATGGGGGAAACAGTATCTCCAGAATCACCAAACCACCAACATATTAGCCGTCCTGACTGGCGCGATCGTGGTGGGGTCGCACGACAATCCAGAGTCAATGATCTGGAAACAGGTGGCTGTGAACTACATGGAGAAAACGATGTTCCTCCTGAATCATGTTGTGGATGGGTCTCTGGATGAGGGAGTAGCTTATGGAAGCTACACAGCCAAGTCCATCACGCAGTACGTCTTCTTAGCTCAGCGTCATTTCAACATTGACAACATGCAGAACAACTGGCTGCGGGGACACTTTTGGTTTTACTTTGCCACTCTGCTGCCGGGCTTTCAGAGGACAGTCGGCATCGCGGACTCCAACTACAACTGGTTTTATGGGCCGGAGAGCCAGCTGGTTTTCCTCGACACGTTTGTCATGAGGAACGGCACGGGGAACTGGCTGGCTCAACAGATTAGAAAGCACCGACCCAAGGATGGCCCCATGGGACAGTCCTCTGCCCAGCGCTGGGCCACGCTTCACACAGAATACATCTGGTACAACTCCCACCTCACACCGCAGCCCCCACACGAGTTTGGCAAAGCGAGGATGCATATTTTCTCCAACTGGGGTGTGGTTACCTATGGAGCCGGGCTTCCCAATGGTCAGAGTAATACTTTTGTCTCCTTTAAATCTGGCCGACTGGGTGGCCGTGCGGTTTATGACATCGTCCACGACAAGCCTTACTCCTGGGTGGACGGCTGGAACAGCTTTAACCCCGGTCACGAGCACCCGGACCAGAACTCCTTTACATTCGCCCCTAATGGACAAGTGTTTGTGTCCGAAGCACTTTACGGCCCAAAGTACAGCTATCTTAACAATGTTCTGGTGTTTAGTCCGTCTCCTACCAGTCAGTGTAACAGTCCGTGGGAGGGTCAGCTGGGGGAGTGTGCTAAGTGGCTGCGATGGACTGATGAGGGGGTGGGCGACGCCAGAGGGGAGGTGATCGTGGCCTCCTCGCACAGGGACACCATGTTTGTGAGCGGGGAGGCCGTGGCGGCTTATTCCCCCGCCATGAGGCTCAAGAGCGTTTTCAGAGCTTTGGTTCTGCTCAACTCGCAGACTTTGCTCGTGCTTGACCATGTGGAGAAGTGGGCTGATTCACCCGTCACGTCCCTCAGCGCTTTTTTCCACAATCTCGACATTGACTTTAAATACGTCCCTTTCAGATTCATGGACAGATATAACGGCGCCATGATGGATGTGTGGGACGCTCATTATAAAATGTTCTGGTTCGACAGCCAGGGTCACAGCCCAGATACCAGGATACAGGAGGCAGAACAGGCAGCTGAGTTCAAAAAGAGGTGGACACAGTATGTCAATGTCACTTTTCAGATGACAGGCACAGTCAGCAGAGTGGCTTACGTGTTACATGGGCCGTATGTCAAAGTGTCCAACTGCAGATTTATGGATAATAGCAAAAATGGGGTGAGGCTCTCTTTGACCATAAATAACACAGAGAAGATTGTCTCTATTGCTACAAATTATAAAGACATCGGGGCGAGGATGACTTATCTGGGGTTTGGAGGTCACAGCAAAGTTGAGGATAGATATCAAATTACTCGATATGGCCTTGGGACGCAACTCATCCCCAAGCAAATCAACACTGATAATCAGCTGTTTGACTTTGGATTCACGGTGAATGTGATAGCGGGGGTGGTTCTCTGTGTGGCCATAGGATTTTTGACCATGCAGAGAAAGTTTTATGTTTGCTTCAGCAGGCTGATGCGTTACGCCCTCCTCTCTGTGCTCATTCTGTGGATAGCCGAGCTGCTGTTTGTGTCTAACAGCTGCGATCAGCTTCTCTGTGGGGTAAAATGGAAAGGTGCGGGTGCCAAAAGCGAAGTAAACAAACAAATCAGACTGTACGAGCAGCACCGGCTCCCCCTCCCCACCGTCGTCATAACAACCCTTCCCGGTTCGGGATCGGAAATACTCAAGCACCTTTTCTACAACAGCTCGGACTTTGTTTACATAAGGGTTCCCACCGAGCATGTGGACATTCCTGAGACGGAGTTCGAGTTCGACTCTCTGGTCGATGCCTGCGAGTGGTCAAGGTCAGATGCCGTGCACGGGCGGTTTAAGATTATTCAGGGCTGGCTGCATTCGCTAGTCCACAACACCAAGCTGCACTTGCAAAATATACAGCTCGCAGAGGGCAGCAGGGTCAAGCTGCCCCAGAGAGCCACCCCCTCTAGGGACAGAAAGAAAAGATCCAGGAGGAGAGAGCCGTCGGCCGAGCTGAAGGGCAAGCTGAGGGCCAGCCTGGACAGAGACGCAGAGTACGTCCGAGAGATGAGACGCCATGTTGCCGAGTACCCGAACGCCCGGGTGGTCCTCAACATGCGCAGCGGAAGCTGGGCTCTCAAACTGCCTTTCATTCAGGAAGTGGTGGGACCTTCCTTGAGGACAATCTACTTAGTGAGAGACCCGCGAGCGTGGATTTATCTCATGGTTTATAACAGCAAACCCAGCCTTTACTCCCTTAAAAACATCCCACAGCACCTTTCCTTGATATTCAAGGAGGACGCCGTCAGGGATGGGTGCCCAGCTGTTGCGCCAGAGTTTAAAATAATCCAACGGCTGCTGTCCCGTTCTGAGACAAACCCTGTTTTGATTCTGGCTCACCTGTGGCTGGCTCACACTGCAGCGGTGCTGAGGGTCAGCGAGGGGCTTCCCGAGGAGTCCTACCTCCAAGTGAGGTTTGAGGACGTGGTCAACTTCCCCCAGGAGACTGCAGAGACCATACACACCTTTCTGGGGGTTCCTGTGTCACCCGCAGCACTCAATCAACTCATATTCACCACCTCCACGAACCTGTACAATCTGATGTACGAGGGAGACATCTCACCAGCCAACATCAACATGTGGAGACAAAAAATGCCTCGAAAGGACATCAGACTGATAGAGGACGTGTGTGGAAGTGTGATGAAGGGTCTCGGTTACACCAGGTTTGCCAGTTAAACGCTGCTGGTCAGCTGATATTGAGCTGTCTTGTTTACTGTAGCTGCCAGTCACATTTTTTTTTTTTTTTTTGTATTTTATTTTTTTTGCACTGACCTTAAATTTTAAAAAAGAAGTTGTCTTTTTTTTCTTTTCTCTTTGTTGTATTTGTTGTTACATAAAGGTGTTGAACCGAATGAGGCAACAGATGTTTGTGAGGGAAGAATATTTTATATTAAAATAGGTGGAAGGGAGCTTATGTTATTGTTCTTTTCCCCCCCAGCAGCCCTTCACACTTATTATAGCACTCTTTTATTGAGTGAGACTTTAGACCTTTGTGTCTTACATGCAGACGAATATCACTGAATTTTAGCATAAATTTTTATCGCCCTTGAAGTCTCTGAGTGTCTTAGAAAGAGATTTTTTTCGCCCCCACTGCTAATATGTGATGTCAGAGGAAGATTTGTGCAAAATTCATATCTGTGTTTACCTACTTGATGTTTATTTTTTTTTACATTTTTTTTGGCATTTGGGTGTATTTACCGGTTTGGAACAAATGTGTTATGAAGCTCATTAAGAAGTTTTGTAGCTTTGGGAAACTAATTTGGCAGTCGTTTTACTATCAGAACTTTTAAGTGCTGTTTCCCTTTAAAAACCTAAAAAATGCTGCAACGTTTGGGCTCAAAGGAAAAAAAAAAAACAGAGAAGACGACTGCAACCTTCAACGATACAGACGTCTAAACGATACAGATTGTAGAGGGATTTTTTTTTTGTACATTTCTTTTTGAAGCTCAAAGATGTCATGACGGTTTGGTGGCTTAGCACTTTCACAGGGACTCTTTTGATTGTATGTGGGATTCAGTGCATTTTTCCAAGGCTAACTTTTACTGTATGTACTCGATTAGCTGGGAAGTATGAAAAAAAAAATCTCTGAAGATGTATAAACCTCTAAAGATATTATGTCTAGAAGAAAGAAAGTTTTGAAGTATTTATGGGTTTCCAAAGACATATATCCCAAAGGATCAAGAATGAATATGATTATTGTAACTCCCTTCAGCATTTATTGAATTAGATCAGAGGGAAGTGCTTAATAGGTATCAAACTGTAAAAAAAAAAGCAAAAAAAAAAAAAAAAACTGTCAGCCTTGACACATTTCTAGTCAAAGCAATTTCCGAAGCACCCCCCTCAGCTACTCATATTAATCTGCAAAATGCCATAACTGCGGCTTACCCTGTGTTTTATTGCTGTGATGTCTTCACTATGAAAGGGCCTGGAGGAAACGCAAACAGCACAAGTTTCCATTTCTTGTTGTGGTCACTGAGATACCCGATGATGTGTTGGAGGGTTTTTTTTTTTTGTCTTTTTAAGAGTACAGCGAGCAGTGCACTGGACAGGGGATGAATATTAAGTATAGCTTAAAAAAAAAAAAAAAAGGAAGAAAAAAAAAAAGTCAGAGACCATTTCTACTCTGTGATGTTATGCTCCGTGGCCTGGGCAAAAATGTACGCTACTCAGTAACCTTTGATGCTGTCTTGCTTAAACATTTCTGTACTGTAAATGGATCACATGCAGATGGTGCACTCATGTATGGACTCTCCATTGCATCTGTACACACACACACAGAAAAAGAAACATACAGTGTTCATTTGGAAATGTTTTTTTTTCTTTCCTCAGCTAGAAACAGTCCTGTTTGTTTTCTTCTCTATGAACACTGAAACCCTTGACTGGCTGGAAAACCTGTTTGATGTTTGTGGTCTTTGAATGTGTAGACTTGGCAGACATGCTTTCACTTTGGTGTTGCAATCCTGTTACCAACTCTGTTTTGTATTTGCTCTTGGGGATATGGTTCCTTGCTTCTGTGGCCTTGAATTACAATCATTTCTTTATAAAAAAAAAGAAAAGTTTTTTTTTTCGTTTTTCTGTGGGCTCTGGAGCAGGAGGTGGAGGTAATGTAAAGAAAACAATAAATTCATAAATATATTGGCAACAAGTCTTCGTCGGGGTGAAGTTAATTATCTCGCACGATGATGAACGCGTCTACCACGTGACTGTCATTAGCGGTGTGTTGAGCTACCTATTATCCGTCACCACAAAAGACAGAACAAATATTAATTTGTACACGCTCCCTTTCACTATGATTACTGCGAACCTGCTAGTAATGCGCCTGCTTATGCAGATGTCTCCGTGCTGCCACAATTATGCACCAGCAAAACTCCCCCCATTTTATTAGACACGGATGACGGAAGCCTAATTGCTTATAGGGCTGATGTGCATGACAAGGAGGAACCAACAATTAAAAACATGTCAGGAAGTTCTTACGCCATGCTCCGACTGCGACGGGGAACTTAACGGCAGCGGGCTTCCAGAGTGCACATGCCGTGTCTCATGTCTGTGAATGGTGAGTCAGTCATTTCATTACTCATTTGTTCTTGATCCCTCCTGTAACACTCTAATGCTTGGCAGGGTCCTCTGTGCCTAATCCCTCCATGCAGAGGCACATTATTCAGTGAAAAAAAAAAAAAAACCTCAAGGCGAATGCTTTGGAAGGGAGGTTTCTACAAGTCTGGACTTGTGCTCTGTGACTGTTGAGTCTGTTTTGGTTAATTCTGAATGCAGAGGTGATTGTTAACACTGAATATATTGATCTGGAGAACCTTGTTTGACCTTTTAATTATTCACATTTAAAAGAGCTGTGTGGAGCTGGCTAGTACACACAGTTCCTTACAATAAAAAAAGAGACGTCCCCTCTAAACTTCTAAACTATTTAATACAGCCTGAAGAGGTATCAAATGCTGCACTTAAAAAAAAAAGAAAAAGGCAAAGGTTCAGCTCAGGGTTCCTAAACTGAATATAAACCTGTGAAGCAGAACTTTGTTTTTTTCTCTTTCCTGCAACATTTATCATCTTATGACACCTTAGATTTAGATTCTTCATTGGTTGGGAACATTTCTTTTACTTGAAAGAGCGTCTCTGCCGTGTTGTTTACTACACAGAAGGATCTCAACACTTCCTCTTACTTCCAACTCTTATTTCACCTTTTCGGGGCACCTTTATCCATTTATGAAGCATTTATTAACGTTCACAGCTTGATGGATTACCGCGGCAACCCATTTGTCAATAACATATTAACATTTACTAACTAATTGTAATTGATTACAATTGACTTCATTAACGACTTGCGCACTTGATAGCCGTCATGACTTATTCATGATCTGACAATTAATGTTTTACAGTCTAATGGGATTTTTCACAACCTGGAAATCCGAGTTGCACTTGTTAACGCCTTACACCTAATCTAAAAGTAATATTAATAATTAATTATTTATTAACGCTAATGAAGCTATTCTTCACCGTTTATAAAGCCTGTATAACGGCTGTCCTGTGATAAATGGACTGAATTTATAATGTTGCTTTACAGTCAGCATTTACATAAGGCTCACATTTTATAGCTAATATCTTTATTAATGATGAATTATATATTTATGCATATATTTGAGATCTGAGAGCAGCTTTCATCTCTGCAGGTTGTGAAATATCTCTTTGAAGCGGCGGAATAATTGAAATTAACGACACACGTAACTGCAGAATTGATGTTTATGAGCCCTTTGTTGGAGACTAATTATTAATTATTTGACTATTAGTGACAACCAGCGGCCTTAATGTTGCCCTCAGTGGCCGTTTATAACTTACGTGTGAAGGGTGAGTTAATGGTATATTAAATAATAATATAAATGGCCGCAATTTATGATAAATTTATATAAACGTAGCGCTGATTTTATATTTGTGGAAGGAATGCAGATTATCATCACCGATTATCTTTGAAATTTATGTCACCGCTTCCTCCCCATAAAGCTCACACACACACACACACAGGCTTGAAGTCTGCATAGATAATCTGTACCAATTAAATTTAATGGAATCTTACAGACGGGATAAAAATGAAGCGATATGTCAGAGAGTCTTTCTATAGAATTTATTCCCCTGTCTGAAAGTAACGCCGCTGCACAGGAAGACAAATATGCTTTATGAAAACCTTTTGATGTCTGATCACAAGAAGCAGATTTGCAGAACTAATTTAAGTCGGGGTTGCCGCCTAGATTATCTTTGATGTCTGATAACCAATACGTAATCATTGCATGAAATAAGGTTTTACACCGAATATGATGAAAAGCCGCATTATGATCTAATGCCGCGCGTCGAGCTTGGCTAAGTGATCAAGAGGCTTTCTACCCGCTATTAAGTACATGGAGGTTATCCAGATAGAAAAAGGGGGGGGGACTCAATTTCAGCTGAGTAGTCATACCCTTTCCTTTTCCACCTTTATCTGTCGCCACTGGTGGATCCGAGTCCCAGGAGAGCCTCTCCCTCGCCGGCAGCCATCGCTCCTGCCACTGCTCATTAATTAACCTTTGCTGCAGCCGCCATCAGTCAGAGAACAGCCTGATATTCTGGAGAGGAGTAATCATCGATACAGTGCGGGTGCTTTTGTGCCGGAGGATTAGCTGGCTAATGGAGAGCAACACCCGTCATTGTTGGGGAGTTTCGAAACTTGAACGTGAATTTTGATGTGTGACTTGATGCGTCCTTCAGATGTCGGCTCGGCGCGACGAGACGCATCCGGATGACTTTAGCGACGAGGTGCAGGCAGCTGGCGACGCCGCTCGCCTATATTTAGTCGTTTTCACTGTGGTAAACAAAGCCTGTGAGGTCCTCAGATCCCGACTGTTCAAATTTACCTGCTGATGACACTGCTGTGTTTGAATACGGGAGGTGGAGGGGAGAGGGAGGGAGGGAAGGCACGGATCCCAGGAATTGCTGTTAATAAGAGTTGACTCGCGAGGAAATATGGCGCATTGTCAATTTGCAGCTGGTGGCAAGTCATTTCTGTAGTGAAAATGGGATCTTCCGTGCCAATAAAGCACAGCAGCAACTGCTAATGAAGCCCAGTCTGGTCTTATAGCGCAGGGAAATCAGACCAGATGAGGCATTTGGAATTTCACTTCAGGCAAATCTCTGTACTGAAACACACTCACAGTCGTACATGAAAACGCTCCTCAAGGCTTTGCACAGTCTGCGCTGCCATTCCTCCTTTAGTATATGACTGCCAGCTGAAGTTTCCAAAATCAAATAACTCCAACATTAACCGCTGAGCAGGACGATTAACACGAGCGCGTTAGCCCGGGATTTGTATGTAAAATGTTGGGACTTTCAGCGTCCTTGGCTGATTTTAATTATACTTTTTTTTTTTTTCTTCCTCCCCATTTGTTTATTCTGCAAACATTATTTTTTTGGAGCCATTTCCTCTGCTTCCAAAAAAGCTTAGAGTTTCTGTGACCATCCCTCCCCTCCTGAAAGTCAAATGAAAGTCTGTGGAAATTGAATTTTCTCTGCTTAGCAACACGACATGACTGAATATGACTGAAGACTCCTGCTTTGAGAAGTTTCGGACTTTTTGACTTTGAAAGTGAGACCCTTCAATATAAACCAATATCCCGTCAGCTTAACCTGTCTCTCTTGACATTTTGGTTAATCCCCCTCTCTTGTTCTGTATATCGTGGGCAGTTTGCCGGGGCAGACACAGCTCTCTGACTGGGGGGGAAATTGAGCCACTGTAGTATTACTTTTGCGCAGGGCTCCTTGTGTTTCTCCGCTTTCAATCACTGCGGTTTGCTGGCCGTGCAAAAAGCAGCAGAATGATGTGTAAGCTGGAAACGGAGATAAAAGAGGGGAAAAAAAGAAAACTCAAACGACTAAATGATTTAGCCGTTGTCTGACAAATGTGAGTTTACCAGTTCTGTTATGGAGAGGGTTAGCCACTGTTTTGATTTAATGAGCTGTTTCTGCCTATTAAAGCAAAGGGTGGCCGTACGAGAGCGTTTGAGGCCTGGTGTTATTCTGAGGTGTAGGATTGAATCCAGCTGGCTGGCCGACAGACAGACAGGGGAGAGGCCCTTTTCCTGGATGACACACTCAGTAGTCCTTCATTACTGGGACCAGAAACCATAACCCGGCTGTCAAAGTGCTGCCGCGGACACCGCTCTCCTGAACCATGTCTAGGCAGGGCATGTCTGCCAAGGGGATCGTTTTCATGTTTTATGTTATACACAATAGAACTGATCGGGGAGATAAGGAAAAAGAAAACAGATGAGCACACGTCTGAGTTTTTTTGCGGGGACGTCCCATCCGGCCTAATTACATCAAGCATGAGCCATTGATCTCTAATTAGTGGAATTTATGTATTACGGAGGAGCAACGGTCTCCCCGACATCGGTCACGGCGCGCCTCGGAAATCACAGCAACAGCAACAGCTTGGTGCTAAGTCACTGGAAATGAAATAACTAATGCAGGATTTCTACTCCCTGTCCTCACTTACATATTCTCATCTCCTCGGCTTTCAATGGAGCAGAAAGGGGAAAGCTACTTCCCCACAATAAAGAATTGACAGGAGACCAGACGGGGTGAGGGATTCGTGCTCTGTGAGCTTCGGAGATAAGCCAATCATTATACTGCACACAGATTTTTATATCATTCCCGTCCCATAACTGTCCCACCCAGTGTGGCTATCTGGAATCAGTCCAACAACAAAAAAACTCAAAATGAGTTTTTCTTTCTTTCTCCCTTGTGTGTGGGGGAGAAGAAAAAAAAAAAGAAGGAAGTTCTCCGTCAAGAGGGCCTTACATTTCCCTGCTATCACACTATTGGCTCTTAACAGCTTCTGACAACAGTGTTTTATTTTTAAAAGAGACATCTTGACACTGACAGGCGGCAGGAGCTGAGAGACATTCGTCAGTCTCCTCCCGTCCCCCGCGATTTTTAGCTGCAGCGGAAGCCAGATGGTCAGATTCTCTGCTCATATGGTTACGTTCCTGAGAGATCACCATTCTAGGCCTGATTACAAAAAAAAATATATATATATAAGCGTGAGGCGGTATTAAGGAACGATAACTGAAGGACAAGAGTTACCGCCACAGCAACGCAGAGGAGCACGCTTGGGTTTGTCTCCCTTGCAGGGCGACACATGTAAAATACAAGAGAATCTAATGTAGTTCATGGTTCTCCGGGGTTGAGCAGACACTTTCTTTGCGAGACATCTTATTAGAAGTGACAGCGCAGAGGTGTCGTCGGCGCTGCGACAGAGCGGTGATGATTTGTAGGTTACCGCTAAAGGAGCTGTGTGTAGGATTTCGGGAGGATCTGTTCGCAGAAATGGAATATTCATAATGATGTTTTCATTAGCGTATAATCGCCTGTATTTAATAATCATTGTGCTTTCATTACCTTAGAATGAGCCCTTCCTCTCTGCCGGCTTTCTACAGTAGCCCGGAGTGGACAAACCAAACACAGGCTCAACAGAGGGCCTTTATTTAACTTGAAGTTGGGTCACTGTAGGGTGTCAGGAATGTTTGGAGAGCAAGGGTTCAGATGAGGGTTATTCAGTTGCTCGATGCCACTAAATCCCACACGCTGGTTCTTCAGACTGTCCTTGACGAAAAGACCCGAAGTGTAGCAGACGAACTAAAAGTGCCACCAGGATGTGTTTTCTTTTTTCTTGTAATCTCTGAAGGCACTTAACTGTGCATCTTGAAGCAATTAGTCTCACTTAGCCAGCCTATTTTGTTGTACATAACAGTCTGGGCTGCACTTCATTATCATTCTGCTATAGGGGAGAAAACACTCTGGCTTGTTTTTATTTCCTTAAACCCATCACAACAGTGTTGGGTGGAGCTAAGTGAAGGACGCGCCTTCGCCGTTCCCTCAGAATGGTGACGGGTGGTGTTGTTTTGGTGAAACATTTGCATGGACTGTCAATAAATCTGATAACCCACCAAAAAACCTATCAGAGCTGCATGATTCAAATCCTCTGCAAGACTTGAAATTTCAGGGTGTGTTGCTACCTACAAGAAGGCTATTGCTGTTTCCTGTAGTAAAGAGTATTGTAATAAACTGTAGCATGCAGATAGTGGAAGGAAAAGGAGAAAGAAGCCTAGAAATAAGAAGCTAATGGCAGGTTTATACCTGTAGTCTACATCCAGTGAGTCACACTATGCAGCCATAGTCTGGAGACCTCGTCCACCACCAGAGCAGACTGAACCAAAGCTGAAGTAGCATGCTTAAGAGCCTAAGGGGAAAATCAAGTTGCTGGGCCTCTGATTTTACCTCCTCACCATGTATTCTGCGGGTTAATCTAATTAACCACTACTGAAAACAGGTATATGCATTGTATACGTACTACCTTAAAAGTAGATTTTGACACAAAGCTGGTCTTCAAATTAGAACCCCAAGATCAGGTGATAAAGCAGAACTTTTTTTTAGAAGCCTTGGACAAATTTGTTATTTGTCCATCCAGCTTTGACCGCCACTTGTCCGCTTTTAGCTATCTATAAGATAATTGTAATTACTGATCAAAACAGTAAAGCAGACGGGATGAAATCTTGCCCCACAGTGCAGCTGATGTCGAACATTTTCCAAGTAGGTTAGCTTTGTTTTCTGCACTGAGAAACACGCACACATGCGCATATAATGGACATCTGGCAGGGGGAAGCTGAATATCCACCATCAACAAAAGGAAGGAGAAAAAAAAATGAGGGTTCTTAAGACGGGAACATGCACAAAGCCCTAAAAAGACCACTAAGTTCCTGCAGTGGAAAAAAAGGCTTATAGACATAAACAATGCAGAAATGGCTTTGCAAGTATTTTATGTGAAAGTAAATGTCTTTAACGCATTTGTTCGGCCTCGCTGTGCGTCTGGGCCGAGGGTGAAGTCAATTTTAAAGGTGGTGCAATGACACACAGTCAACGGAAGGTCACGGTGACGCAAAGATGAGCTCAATGGGTCTAAAAACGTTTAAATATGCATGTGTCCTGCTTTATGAAGCCACTTCATAAACATATGGAGACAAGAGGGAAAAGGGGAGAGGCTGAGGGTAAAAAATAGAAAGAAGCCAGAGTTCCTGGTGAGTTCATCAGAGGCTGAACACAGACACTCAGACGGTCGGAGCAAAGACGACTTGTTTGGCTTGTAAATGAGCCTGCACAATGTCAGAACATTTCACTCAAATTTGACTCTTGTTTGCTCTCACAGTCTGTCTCACTTCTAAACATCTGCAAATAAAGTTTAGTTTGTAATTAGTACAATTTAAGACTTGTAAACGAGAGCACCACATGTGTCCTGCTGGGCCTGCTGGTGGCGCTACTGAGAGGTTCACATAAACTGAAATATGTCAACATAAATGTAGCCTAGCTGGTGGTACGAGCAGCTTCTGCCTCCTCTTTTACTATCTACATCCCACCACTGCAAGAAACAACAACCTCCATGCATGCAACCCAACACGCTGGTTTTGCATCGTGCACTAAAGCTGCGCTGCTATTTTAGTGAATTAGTCAGTTCTTGTCTCCCTGTTCCACCGAGAGCTTCACAGTGGCCCGGCGATGCAACACTAACATGAATGCTGTCACAAAATTTGACAAATATGTTTAGAAATATAGACTATATTGACAGATCTTTCACTTCAAGAGGAGCAGGAAGCAGCTGAAAGCCATATTTATTCACTCTCAACAAAAACATCCATCTGAATCCAAAAGCAAGATTTCTTTTTTTATATTCTCAATGGTCTGCAGAATAACTGGGCCCTACTTTGATACCTGTTTGGCATTTTGACAGTTTTGGGTAAATTGCCATAGGAGGAAGAAAATTAGGGCACTTCTGGTCTGTTCAACACACTTTTTTTTATTATTTTCTGTCTGAAAGCACGTGTTTGGATTTTATTCATATTTCTTTTACATTTTTTTAAGGATGAGGATTTTGTGCAGTGCGATAGCTCCGGGGCTGCACGGCGATGCAGCGGTTCGCACTGTTGCCTCACAGCAAGACGGTTCTGGGTTTGAGCCTCCTGTGGAGTTTGCATGTTCACCCCTGGGTGAGTTGTCTCCAGGTGCTCCGGCTTCCTCCCACAGACATGCATGGCAGGTTAGCTGGTGATTCTAAATCAGCCCTAGGTGTGATTTGAAGCATGCTGATGGAGGCTCCAGCCCACCGAGACAGGATGAAGTGGTGACAGCTGATACTAGATGGATTGATTCAGGCGTAGCTTAAATAATTTGTTTCTTATACGATCACTCCAATACAGTTTTTCATACACTCATAAGATGAACTTAACACCAAGGTTGAATCATTTTAAGAGCGGAAACATTATGCTTTTTCTTCTAATTTGTCTATTTCTGGCTCTATTGTTAAGGTTAAGGAGAAAACTCAGAGAAGCCAACAGCATGAGAGCAAAGCAGCAAAAAAAATAACTCCTATTTTTCCTCTTTTTCCTGTTATTCTCACCCCGGACAGGATAATTTGTCTTAGATTGATTTATTCTTTTCCACCTTATTTCTCCAAAGAGGAAAAAAACAGGTCAGAATTCGGTAATCTCACAATAGGCAGAAGATTTATTTCTCGGGGCAAATAAGATCGAAAATTTCCTTTACTTTCCGTCCAGATACACACAATGCATTTAGGTCTGAAATGAATGTACCTATAAGTTCTTCACAGACTCCCAATGTACCCTTTTCTTCAAGTTCGCAACCTTTTCCTCAAATAACCCTAATTTCCTCTCTGACTTCTCTGATATCAATGCAGGGGAAAAAAAAAATACTGTGGTGCACATTTGGTGGTGTCTTTAAACTAAGAAGTTACATCAGTTGGTTTGGGGCTAAATGGAAGAACTTGGTAGTTAGCACGAGGAGCGAGTTGCTGAGGGAAAAGCACGTATGCTGCAAAGGAAAGTGACAGCCTCCCAGCCAAAAACAGTGCAGATGTCAGTGCCTCTCCAAGATAAAGCACTCCGAGGGACTGAGGAGAGATGCAGATGTGGCTGTTTTAAATGGTCCATTTATAGATACTGCTAGCTAACGCTGGCTTGAATAAGTAATTTCCAGCCAGCTGGTTTGTCCGGTAGCTTCAAATTGCAGGCAACAGTCTTGTGCAGTGGCAAAGAAATTAAAAGGAGAACACCAAAGCAATCGTTCCTTTTCTTGATCACCAAACATATCAGTGGAATCAAAGCAAACAGGAACCGAGTGGATGCTCATTGCCAGAATACATTTTTGAAGTTTGAAACGAGAGCACTTTATCTCATCCTTTTGCCTTGAACGCCAAAAAAAATCCCCAAAAAAACAAAAACGACAAGCGCATTTGAGCAACACTGCTTTTAATTTAGAGACTGCGCAGTTCAAAACCTTTCAGATAATCGACGCATAAAGTGGAAGGTTATTTTGACAGCTGCTCTCCTGACTCTCAGGGTTGCGTCTTAAATCAGGACTGCAATTGAAAACAAAATGTTATCAAACCAGGACGCTCTCCTCTGTCACAGCAAAAGCTGCTTTTAATAATTCATCTCTCCTGACAAACTTCCTCTGGTCTCCTGAGCTCATGCAGTGGATTTTTTAAGCAAACCTCAGGTTCTCGGTGACTTGCGAGGTGACACGGCTGCACACCGGCTCCCAGGCTGTTTACTTATTGTCATTTGTGTTCTTTTGCAAACAGTCTTTGACAGGTTTTGATTTGACTGGAAGGCACAAATGATGGCATTACTTTAATAACCGTTCGTGGTCACAGTGGCTTTGCTCCTGAGCATTTACTATAATAGGAGTAATGTGTGGATGGTGTCCCTCTGGCTGGGCTGCCTCATTAAATGGCTGGAAAAGAGTGACTGGCTGCAGGGGTGATGCATTATTGATGAGAGAGCCTGATTAATTGAAAATATCCTCCACGCCAGGGGAGGATGTGTGCGTGCGTGGGCGAACACGCGGCCGGAGTGCGTGGCTTCATTTTGTGTGAACAACTTAATCAGTTGATGCATTTTCTTTTTTTTTTTTAAAGAAAAAAATTGTTATTCTGCACAGGCACTGGCAGCCAAACATTTACTGTATGTGCAATCGCAAACACGGACATTGTAAATTACATCGCTTATATGAGCAGAGTCCAGGTGGGAGTAATAATCTTAAGCAATCTGCAGAATGTCAGTTGGTATTAAACAATAGCAGATATTTGCGTCGGGAGACCGAGAGCGTTGTTCGTCCCCCTCGATGTTGGTCTCCTGCACCTGCGACACCGGCTGAGTGGTGTAAATAAAAGATGAAGCTGTCAGGAGATGAGCAACAGGACCGAAATGAATTAGCAAAAGTAATCACTTGCTAACAACACCGAGGAGGGTTTTTCAAGCTGCGGTTCAACTGGGAGGCTGGATCAGAAGGCGAGGCCGAACCTGCGTCTATTCCTCAAATGAGACAGTTTATCCTCGCTGAGACTGAAACTAATGATGCATTCGGGCGCTCTTCATCTTCTCGTTAAGTCGGATATTTCCAAGTTAATCACCAGAAAAGGGCCTTTCAAATGGTCTACAAAGTGTAATACAACTGGAACAAGTTCCGTGATGTCGGAATTTAAACTGCAATTTGAATCAAAATCTGTCCCCAAAGAGGGAACTTGTGCAACACAAACAATTAATTTACACATTACAGATAGCGCAGTCAGAGGCCAACTCGCAGTCTGCAACAATATCCAGCACTGAATCGGCACATTATATGAGACTGTCAAAGAACAAGTACAGTTTCTGATCTACACGATGCAAATAGTGCTTTTTTTAAAACATATTTTTCCTGCAGCGCAACGTAATTACTAAAATATAAAGGCTAAGATCAGCCTCGTTGATGCCTGGGTTTCATTATTTCCCATTCTGCACTGGTGTAGCTCAAATGTGCCCAACCGAACTGTCGCAAGATGATTAACTGCAATGAAGAAAACCCTGAAATATTTATTATGTGATTTTTTTCTTCCGCTTTTCTTCTGAAATACTGAACTCATTTACCGATTCTGGCCTTTTTTTGGTTACATGGAGCAGTTTTAAAAAAAACAAAGGCCATAACCTGGGACAACAAGTCCAGAAAGGAGAAACAAACCAAAAATGTAACCATGATTATATGTGACAAATAGAAGCAAACACCAACCTAAAGTGTGTGTGTGTGTGTCGCCACGAGGCCATCTGGTGCTCTGCGACGTAAGAAAGAAAGTACACTTGTTGGGAGTGTAAAACCATGTCGTCCGTCACATCTGTGAAGCGAAGGAATCATTCTTCCAAAACACATTCCCTCAGTCGGACTCTCTGGTGCTCGACTCCTTCGAGATCCGGGAACTACAAAGTCGGCCGCATATGATTCGCATCCTTTTCACGCTCATCAGGATTCACTGACCTCTGCTGTCCATTAAACAATTGACCTTGGAGAGCACATCAGATTAGGGCGTAAAGACTTGAGTATGCTTGAAGCAGAGTGGCTCGAATTGCCAAACAGCACCTGAAACATCCCCCTTCTCAGAACTCACAAACAGCCCGGCGATCATTTTGTACAGCCAGGTATGTTAGAGTGCGTTCAAATGACTGGAAATACTTCTCTCCCTCCCCCCCGGATGGGACGGGCCTGTTGCGTGACATTCGGTCCAGAAGTGTGGTCTTAAGAGGATTTATCCTTCGGTTCGGGACGCAGCTTCAGCACCTCCATTATCTCGTTTCCTTCCCATCCTTTGTCAACATGCAAATTCAGTCCATTCTCCGCCACTGAAGTGCCATTAAGACCCATCAAGGCTTCCATCAGGATTCTGTCTGAAGTCATGCCAGGGGAAATTACAAACCCTGCTGGCAGCTGCCAATAACAAATGACTTATATATAAACCCACATTAATTTTATATTCATAAAGGCAGAATATATTAGGGGCTGAGTCACTTTTTTAAAACGCTTTGAGGACATAAACTGGCGTCACCCTTTAGTCTGATGAGACATTAACTTGCTCAAATCTGAACATCATTGCATATTCAGCGATCGCTTCTCCGCCATACATCAAGGTGTTACAGAGTGTGAGGTAAACCCGGCATTAAGCAAACTCCTGAGGCAAGCACTAAAATATTATGTGATAGGCAGAAGTACTACATTCCTGGAGTGCCGCTTTGGAGATGGGCGCTGTAAATCCAATCACGTCGCTCAGAAATTCACATTCCTAACATAGTTTTATTTTGAAGGAAACACATTTCCTCACAGAAAGAGCCACATGAGGTGGGAAAAAAAAGGGAGGATAGAGGCATAAATCAGCAGCAGGATGTTCGCTCAGGTGGCCAGGGTTTGTGTCCTCAGACTGAAGTTTTGTTGTCACTCGCTGTTTGGTTAGGTTTGAGCACCACACAACTTTGCGGCTCGGCTCAGGAAAATCTCACACTTTGGTTTTACACTTGCACAATGATAACTACATGTTGGACGCTCGGTGCAAGTTTAGCCACCGAAATTGCTTGGTTAGGCTTAGGGAAAATAGCACGGTTTGGGTTGAAATACCACCCCTTTTATGGCATGTTTGAAGCTTCTCCTTCCATTTTCTGGCTCACCAGGGTGATGAGTCCCGTCACATCAAATATACGACCGGTCGTCTGGAAGCGAGAAGCCGTGAAGCAATAAAAACGAACGCCGAAGATGCGATGGTTTGAAATGTTATGTCCCAAACAAATGTGAAAATACTCTAATTGAGAATCAAGTTTAGTTGTGGAGGACGGTAATTTTTCTTTTTTTTTGGGGAGAGAGACGGGGATGGCAAATCAGCAGACTTCATGCTGTAAAGTAGCAAAATGAGGAGTTCAGACTGTGGGGTGCAGAGAGATGCAGTGTGCTGTTTTCTCTGAATGTCTGGCTCTGTGGCAGTTAGTGTAGCATAATGAGAGCGGGAGCCCAAACTGCAGTCACACACTGTTTACACTCATGTTAAAGGCTGGAGTCTGAAACATTTTCTCAGCCCCCCTCTGGAGACAATGCAGATAAACAGAAAAATATTACTATAGAAACAACACGCCGCACTCGTTTCGCTATCGTGACGGGTGAGCTGAGACAATCAGTCTGCGCTTATGAAGGCTGCAGTGTCACATATTTACTTGCCTTGCAGATATTTGATGCCTCCCACGCTGTTGCAGATCAACTCACAAAGACCAGGTGGGTACAATTAATTTTTTTCCCCTTCCTCCCAAGGAAACAAAACAGGTGGGTAACGTATACCATGCGCCGAAAAATCCTACTGTGTCGACAAATTGCTTTGCTCCATCAACATATTGTTGTGGAGTCAATCAACCCATCCTGCAAACGCACAGTGGAGATCATTCCTCTTTCACGCCCTTTGGGGCCAGACAATCCGGAAAAAAAAAAAATCCATGACGCCTCAGACTGAAGTGAAAGCCTCTCTGCTGCTTGGGGCATTAACTAACTTCAATACCCATATAATGTAGTTCATTAACCACATGTCCACGTCTGCTGAAATGCCCCACAGTGTTTGATTTCATTTGCTACCTCGAATGCGGCGTTTATGTTCCCCAACTTCATGACTTCAGCTGTTTGTCTCTTCTTTCCTCCCCACGTAGAACTTTTACCGGGTTTATGGATGAGTAAAAAAATAAAAATTCCACTTTTGTCATGCTGTGAAAATGAAAACAATTGTCCTGAAAAAAAAAAAATGGTGTAATGAAACCATTTCAGGCATTTTTTTCCTTAATCATGTAAGCTTTGAGGCTTCTTGTTATAAAAAGCGAGCAAAAAGAAAGAAACAGTGGAACCGATTAGATGTGTAATTATTTTTTCAGATCTTAAACTAGTCGTGAAATGGAACAAATGTGGAAAATGTTGAAGCACTCCAAGTGGATTTAACTGTGTTTGAGTAAACAAAATATTCAGTGTTTTAAAAGATAATCCCTTAAAATCGTCAAGGTGGATACGGGATGTACGGTTTCAGCTGTTGAAAGCAATGGACTGAGACCAAGTTATGGTCAACATCAGGGAGACAAAGATAAAAGTGAGGGGTTGAGAAGGCAGATCGAGTCAAGACTAGGACCAGTCGAGTGCTGGTAAAATGTGGAACATGCTCACTGTTACATTACACCACTAAAAGTAGGGCTCTGAGACATACAGTAGGTAGCCACGATGTATAGATACAATTTGGTAAATGTGTTTGTGTGAGGGGTGAAGACATTTCTTTATTTGTAGGCAGATTGCTAACGTTAGCTACCTAACTGTGTTGGTGAAAGTTTGACGTGTTTCCAGCTAAGAGGTCAACATTCAGCTTGTTTTCACACTAAGTGTTGTGAAGGACAGGCAACCCTTTTCCCTTATAAGACATCTCCTTTAATCTGTTAGCGGACATCATCCCTAATTATCCTACAGATTAGAGCAGGTCACCATCTTTGGTATCTGCTCTCCTTTAACCTCTACAGCCTGGTCTCCACGTTAAGGCCTTATCTTGTCTTATTGTGGCTTTCTGATAGATAGGAGCTACCGCCGTAAGAGGAAGATAGCCGAGGTTAGTCTTGTCTGTTTCTAACAATACTGACCAGATTTGCGGTCTCCATATTGGTCTGCAATCTAAAACCCAGGACAATATAGAGCATCCTGAGAATTAATGTTGGCACTGCTTGCATGTTGGTGTCCCCTCTCCTCATATCAGTAAACCTTATTACAATATAAGCCATCTGAATCTTCTGCGTGTCTCTCTGTGTCGGCCTCCTCATCCTCCAACAACCTCCCTGATTTCCACAACAAGTGGATCACAACGTTGCGGTGAATTTACCAGCTGATCAACCCTCACCTATGGTCATGAGCAGTGGGGTAATGGCAATGATGTACCAACACCAGCGGCTAAAATTAGTTTTCTCTATAGGGTGGTTGGGGTTGTTAGAGATAAGGCAAGGAGCTTGAACCTCTGGATGGAGTTTTGAGTAGAGCTGCTGCTCCTTTAAGGCCAATTCATGCAAAGGTACATGTGAAGTCGATTTCGTCACCAACCAAAGTCTGCAAGGTTCAAATGCTCCAGGAAAACAAGTGCTGCTTAAACCTGATGTTTGATATGAGCAGAGACTGTATTAGTTGATTCTCTGTCATCCACACCTTCATAATTCATCATTAAAGAGTTTGAATTGAAGTAGTTGCTGGTAGACTGTGGAGGAGCTTTGTTTGTAGGACGCCCTTATCTCTCCAGAAGTCTCGTGCTATGTTCACTGGACACTGTGGCTGACAAATCTCAGGAATAATCACTGACACGACGCTGTAAGCAGCTGCTGTTTCCCCATGTGGTTTTCTGTGTTGCATAATTTTCTATTGTCGCATGAACGGAGCTGCATCAACAGGCCACTTATCGGCCAGGGCACACGGAAAGCATGAACTGGCTATCACACTGAAAAGAGCTAGTCGAGAAGGTTCAGGCGTCTGATTAGGATGCTTCCTGCCTTTCCAGGCACGCCCAACTGGGAGGAGACCCCGCGGCAGCCCCAGAAGTCACTGGAGGGATTACATATTTCATCTGGCCTCAAAACCCTGGAAGTGGAAAATGCTGCTGAGGAGAGGGACGTCTGGAATGACCTTATTAGCCTGCTGCCACCGTGATCTGACTCTGGCTAAGTGGCAGAAAGTGGATGGACGGATAAGAAAACTTGCAAATTAGAAATTAATCTTACAGGTTGTATCCGAAGCACGTTTCACCTCCTGCCACAGTGATGTTAACAAATAAATCAGGTAATGTGCAGGCAGTTTAGTGACATGTCCACAGCTAAGGTCTTCACTGATTTTAAAGTGCAATCTGAGGTATTCTTTGTCTTAAACTGAGCTCGAGCAAGAATCCGGTCAACTCTTAGGCAAAACTGAAACCGTCCAAAAGTGATCTAAACAGCTAAAAATCAAGACTACTACAAAAAGACACTCCAATATGTAGCATGAAATACTCATTTGTCATGTAGAAGTGTGACTTACAAATGTTGCTTTTGGTTAAATATGAACATTAAGTTAAGTTTTATTGGTGTTTCCAAAAAATGAGTGTTTCCATTTGAAAATACCAGATCAGTAGGAAATGAAGATCTACCTACGATGATTCTGTGTTCAGCCCAAAGCACGATATTTACTAGAGCTATGCTAAAGCAGCACAAAATGATATTTATAATGTTTGTCATGCTTAACTTTTTGGTTTTGGATGTTATAAGTCGAGCTATGCAGTCATATTCAGTGAAGGTTTGACCTGATGGTGGCGCTATCTGGAAAGTCATAGTTATAACTCCATTACACTGTATAAAATGCACATTTTTACACATTATGCTTATACTTTTCTACTTGTGTTAATATTTTTAGGACATATTTTTCTACTAATGTTCATCTTGTACTTTTTACTGCTGCTTAAAGTTCTAAGACTTGAATGGGAGCTACTGTAGCATAATTAATTTCCAGTCACAGATCAATAACGTTCTGATTCTGACCACTTTATCGATTACAACCCACTGTGATGGGAACGTGCACTAAAATTAAATGGCAACACATCCAATAATTGTCGAGATATTTCACTCAAAACGACAAATATCAGCGTAATTTGCGGAAAAGTCAAAGGATTGCTAGCTTTATTTAATACATTTATTTATTTTTCATCCTCTGGGGACCACAAATTTCGATCCATCCATCATTTAGTAAGAACCAAAGAGGTGGACGAACCAACAAAGCAACGTCACCCTCCTTAGACTCAGTGTTGCAAGAAACTCATAAGAAGAAAGTTAAAGACGCTGTAAAGCTTTAATAAAAAAGTTTTCCCAACTTAATGAATTTAGCATTCCGTTCTTTTCTGTTTGCTTTTTGCTCACTGTCTCGTGTAATTAAACTTTATAATATAGCTGCTCTGAGGTGAATTCACAGTCACAAAGTCTAAAAAGTCCTGCGATCCCTCGAATCGCCACTTTGTCCTTGACACGCGCGTCTTCCGCTATTATCCGTCAAAAAGAGCTGGGAGCTTTTTTTTTGTAACTACCCATCACATCATTGGCGCACTTTGTTTTGTGTATTCACCTCTGCTGTGTCCTTTTAACTGACCCTTTTTCATCTGAAGACCGCTGATTGTAGATAATAGCTTATTCCCGAGAAAATCAATCAGATTCCCTTTAAAGATTGTCGGCGTGCATGTTGGTTTGCCGCTCGTAATGGTGTTTGCTCTTCCCAGAGTGTGGTCGCATTAAATGAGAATCGTGCCCTTCGACTGGAAACTGGCTGAATTTAATTTACTAACATTTGATCATCAGGTAGCTAGATAAAGGCCATCAATATGTATTCTCTTCTTGACACGAGATGTATTTTCTTTCAAGGACAGCTTAATGTGAATGGAGAGGAGGAAAACATTTTCCATTTTCGACAACGCCTGGATGATGTTGCTAATAGAATTCGCTTCCTGTTTCAAATGAGATCCAAGTAATTGGAAAATAATAACCCACTATAATAAATTAGAATTATTTCAAGGTCTTGTAGCCTAAAGGTGCACAATGCAAAAAAATTCATTTGAACATTTTCTCCACTGCTCCATTGATGATACACTCCTTGACTCACAGGCCAGTGCAGGAACGAGAAGGACTGGAAATTAGATTTCGTGATTTGATGTCATTTTTGATCAAGGTTTCTCTGCCGGGGCTGGCTGCGGTGCCAAGGTTTGGCAGACGTAATGTCAATAACAACCCGGTTAGCTGTGTTTTCTTTGGTTGCCATGCCAGTTTACTGTAGACTTTCATTAGGGTTATTGGCAAGGATGCTGGGTTAATATTTGATGTGAAAAGAAGAAGAAGGAGAAGAAAAAAAAAAAGGGGTCATCTGCTTTCTCAAGAAAGTTCTCATTAGGAAAATCCAATATTTTGCAAGTGATGGACAGGGAATGTGCTGAATTATCCATACCGATCAATAAACAGAACCCTAATAGCATTTAAAGACACATCGACGCAGACACTATGTAAATCCCGTCACTTATTATTTACTATTTGTTGTCTTAAATGATTGTGGAAGTTACTTTTGCACCACGCTGATGCTCTCTCAGCATGTAATGATGTTTCACAATCTGTTCTAAGCTATTTTAATTGCCCTCAGGTTTGGTATTTATTTTAGGAGAAGACTAGGTATCCAGCATCACGTGGTTAAACTTCATCGATTGTACCACTCAAAAGTGATACCAAAGTACACAGATTGTTAAAAACAAACTCGAGCCTTTCCACACAGAATGCAGATTGAAACACCTTTTTCATCTCTGCAAAAAAAAAAAAAAACCTAGAACTTATTCCTCAGACGTCCATCGGGGTCACGCACTCGACCCTCACATCTTTCAGTCCGTATAATCTACTCCTGATGAGTGCAGTTTCATGTGCCCAGTGATCACAGCAGCACACGTGGCTCAGGTCTAAAAAGCAGGAGTCAGTTTTTTTTCTCCTTCTTCTTCTTCCCTGTATCGTCAGAGAGGCTTCAAAGCGAGACATCAAACACAATCAGAGCAACATTCATAACAACTCTGATAAATAGTGACTCTTAATTGCATTAATTCACTTTCAAAAACACTTCAAAACTCAAAAGCTTTTCAAAAAACATGCTCCTCATACTCAATGAAACAACCTCGGGCAGCGAAACAGCGGGAAGCAGAGATGGTAGTTGAAATCAAGGAGCCAGAAAACAAGGTTGCAATGCCGACTAATTTGAAGTTTGTGACAAAGGATGAAAAATACGGTGTTTTATACAAATATTGGCGCTGCTCCTGGGCTTTAGCGCTTTCAAAAGAGGTTTATAAGCTTCCTGTCGTATAATCTGCTGTGAACGTAGGCCATCATTAACGGGTGACAAGCAGTCAATATGTACTATTTCACCGGTGGCAGCTGTCTACGGTGGCCTGATACTGTTCCTCGGTCTTGTGTGAGGCTGTCAGAAAGGCCATCGGCTGGATGGCTGCCACCTGTGCTGAATGGCTTCTCAGCTTTACGAGGAGGTGGAGTCAGTCAGTCACCTTTTCTTTAACATGCAGGGCCGTAAATATTTGCGTGTTGGAAAAACGACAGAAATGTGTGTTCTTTCATTTTCAGCTCTGTAGTAGTGAAGGAATTATAAATTGGTTGATCTTAACCCGTTTCCATCCTGAGGAATCGAATAGAAAT
>NW_007577945.1:384460-386371 GCF_000690725.1 Stegastes partitus | reverse complement strand
GTAATGGGCATTAGAGACACTGTATGATGATGAACATGTCTGTTTTTCAAAATTGACAGTTAACGTAAGACAGGAAGTGACTATTCGCAGCTGAAATGATGATCAGTAAAAACAAACGCTGTGTGCTTCAGGTGCATCCCGGGCCGGTCTAAAAGAGTCGTCCTTAATGAGTCGACATTCTTTATGAAACATTGCACAGAATTTTTAGTTGGGCACCGGAACATGTAGGGGGGCTCAGGATGATGATCAATGAGCTCGATTAAAAGCAAGTCAAGCAGAATCAGCATGACCAATAAGTAAGGCAGAAACTAAATGTTTACAACTCCGGATTTACATTTTGTGTTCGCCCATGTGAATATTTCCCACTTATCTGTGCAGCAGACGCTACAGGTCTGCAACAGATTGCTTTAGTTCCTCCCTCCCTTTTTTGTTCCGTTCAGAAATAACTTAATCCCCTGCGCAAAGAAAAGCGAGTCACGGTCAAACAGACTTGTCTGAACATCCATGTATTGAGTGCAAACTGGCGCAGACACGCTGCAGTTAAGTCATAAACTACATTCAGCCGGTGCAACAGGCAGTTGGCCCTTAAAACCCGCAGATCTTGTTTGTTGTTTTTATTAGGTCTTCTAAATGGCAGGCTGTTTGCTAAATGTCCTAGATGTCCTATCCTGCAGACACGGTGCCGTGGGGAGGGGTAATATAATGCCAAGGCTTACCTTCTGTATGAGCACCTTGTCGGGGAAAGTTGTGAATACATTGAAAGCAGCTGAAGGTCTTGTTGGGGGCATTTAAAAAGGATTCTGACAGTAAAGTGGTGTTTATCTGAAAGAGGCTTCTCTCTCTCGCTCACTCGCTCTTTTTTTTTTCTCCAACCTGAAACTCCTCCTGATTCCAGGTGCAGAGCCAAAAAAGAGAGAAAAAGATCAAAGCAGCTCCTCTCATCTCTCACTGTTTTTGATGATGTATGTGTACATGTTGCCACCGCTTTTATTGCCTTCCAGTTTTTGTGGCGCCACAGAGATAAGAAATTGGCAGGAAAATATAGATGACTATGCCTTCATAATATGATAAGTCCAAACATCAACCGCATCTCCTCTTCCCTCTCTTGCAGTAATAAAGTTGTCAGTGCATTCTCTTTTTCTTTCTTTTTTTTGCACAGGTGTCCCGTTTAGAAACGTACTGGAAATGCATTTGTGATTTCTTTGTGGCGACATTTCCTGCGCTAATTTCACAACTCGATTCCCGTTTATGGAGTTGTTCCGGTGCTACATGAATAATCAAATCACTGTTTAAAAGGTGTAATTTCGTTATAATTAGTTGTTGTTTTTCTTTTGTAGCGCACAAACATGTTTTGGCCTGAATTATTGCAGTAATCAGACACGTGAGGCTCTCTGCATCTCCACGGATCTGTTGACAATCTAAGGCTGTGAACAGAGTGAAGGCTGCACTCAGCTGCTGAAATGACCTCTCTTCCTCAGAGGAGCTTATAAAACCTTACGACGCCTAAATCTGATCAATGATTTGTGGGGATATTAAACAGTTTGCCTCTTTGACTCAGCGGCATCCTGTGGAGTTTTTGACCACCCGGTGGTGCTACGGATGGAGCATGGCCGCACAATTAATCGACTAATAATCTCCATCACGATTGTGGCTCCCTGCGACTAAATGAACACGCTGTGATATTGATATTTAAAATGTGTGATGGTAAGCTCTGCTGCATATTAATCTAATTCTTCCTAAGCTAACAGCCGGCGACCGGGGAGCAATCGAGAAGTTTGGCTTCACTTTTGGGGACCTGCTACTGCACGACTGCAAAGGCCGCATTTTACAAGAATTGTTTTGGATGTTGCGGCTGCAAGAGTAATATATAACAGAGAGAAGATTAGGTTAAAAACGTTCCTTTTTGATAAA
>NW_007577945.1:341028-383900 GCF_000690725.1 Stegastes partitus | reverse complement strand
AATTGAATTGAATTGAAAATTGAAATGAAAATGAAACGTCTGGAGCAGAAACTGAAGAATCGGTTGCTTTGAAGTGTTTCAGATTTCGGGTAAGTGATGTTGCACAAGAACAAAACTATGCAAAGAGTGGTTGAGAGTTGCCACAAAGCAACACAATTAACTTGTAAACTGTAGTACTATAGAAGCATGAAGGTCGGAGAAGAATCCACACAATGCTGTTTGCCACCATATCACACAAAGTGAAAGTTAAAGCAGTTCTCTGTTGATTTCATCTTGTGGAAAAAAAAGTTTTTGTACTGATTTATTGATATTTGTCTTCTATAGAGATGCACTGTGCACTCATTTTGATCTGTACATGAGCAGGAATGGAGAACAACATGGAAGGGAAAGCAGTTTAAAAAGTGCAATAAAAGTGTTTTGTCTCTAAATAACTGTGACATGTATTGATCAACATAAGCGTGATTATGGTTTTTGCCAAAGATGTGCAGCTCTAGTGGGTTTCTGCATTTCTTCATTTAGACCGCAAGCTGGCAAACATTGATTTAAAGACAAAGACGGGATCAGCCTTGAAAGTGTTTTCTGCAAAAGGAAATATGTTCAACACGGATACATACAAAGTAATTATGAATCCACAAATGCACCTTTAACTACGTGTCTGTGTTGCACAAAGACCTGCATAGAAACTGCCATCGAACCTATTCTTCCTTTACTGAATTCTACCCTTAACATTTTGTACAGACTGAATAATACCATCTATTTCTTTTTCCACTCTCATTCTTATAATTACCGTCCTTTCAGCGCATCCTCTAGACTAGAATATGCCCGAATTATCAATGTGCAAAATGTAAATAACACTTTCCATGACTTTGAGGATCATTGAATACATTTGTTCCACTGCTTTTCCCCGCAACAGCAGGCCCGGGCGACGCTCCTACCGAATCCAGCAGAGGCTCCTCGCTCATTCCAACTCAATATAATGTCCAGTAGGGCTTGCTGAAATGACCCATTAAGCCTCCCCTCTAGAACTGATAGGTGCTGTTAAATCGTTCACAGTGATGCATTTTGTGGACGTAATTATGTTCCTCAAATAAAATCATTTACTCTGGACATTCCGGACGGCCGATCTGTAATTATTGCTGAACCCCGGGTCCTGTAATGTTTTAATCAGGCTGTGATATTGAACTGCTCAAGTTGTAATTAAAAAAATGAGCAGGAATTAAGCACCGTCATATACGAGTGGCAGGATTGGCAGGACTGTCAAATGCAAGAGGAGAGAGGAGGGGAAAAAAAAAAAAGACGAGTGCACCGTATTCCTCATTTGCAATGTAGATTACTTTTTGGAGCAAAACAATAGGATTATTGAAATCAAAATCTGACCCAATGAATAAAACATGATAAGCTGAGAAAATAATGGCAAGTAGAAAATAGGCCAAACAAATGTTCACGAATTCAGAAATGTTTTTTTTCCCCCCACTTTGCTCTAAAGAGGAAAACTGAGGAAGCAGTGCAAACAGGTTAACTCCAGGGAGCCTTGCATTCTAACCGTGCAATGCTTTCCAGAGAGTGTAACATATAGAGCGCCTTTCTCACTCCACATGCTGGATTTCTGATTATGTAGCAACCTTTTGGATTTTTTTTCCCCCCCTTCAAAGTAAACCAACAACAGGAACAAGGACACATGGGAGGAAAAAAAAGGCGTGCTATTTACGGCGGCGCTGCCACTGGGATCGGCCCCAGAGTCCCCGATGCTCAGCGTGAAGTTTGTCACCGAGGCGGTTGTCCGGGCGACAACGAGGCAAGAAAACCCCCTCGTGAGAGTCGTCTCCAGGCATCCTTGCTTTGGTCGCACCATCCCGGCCTTTTCTAGCTTTTGATCATCTCCAGGAAAGTGATAAATGAGTCCGGGCACGCTGGTGTCGGCCCGTTATTTGTACACTCGGCTTTGATTGAGCTCGAGACCATTTGATCTGTGAAGTGAGGTGCTCGAGGAAAGAGTTTGCCGGCGCTCGGAGCATGAGAGGGCCGTGTAATGGAAACACTTGGCAGCTCATCGTGTAGAGGTTGACGTCAATGTCAAAAGTGAGATCCTGTGACAGACGTGATTAAATATTTAAAAGTGTTGATAGTGCAACCGGAGAGTGTTCCTGCGCTATTGGGATACAGTCGCTTTTAAAGAGGCCTTGTGGACAAGAGCTGTTAATTTTCTCCTGCCACGTCTCGCATCTTCACCGACTCAGACGGAGTCATCCACTTACCCTCTGCGAGTACCTAAGTTTTCGTTTTTCCAAGTGCGCCGGTGGTGATTTCACCGCAAAAAAAGAAAAAAAAACACACAGCAGAAACTGAGTTGTCAACGTATGGCCAGATGGCAGTTAATCATCTGTCTGTATCGCTCCGCAAACATGTCTGCAATGAATTCTCCTAATTAACTAGAATGTATGATGAAGGTATCAGGACAGTGGAGACGTCTTTTAATCTAATCAATCAAACGTGGCAGTCGCTGCGTTTAGGCGAGTCTGTATTAATTTAGATCATATTTTAAAATCAATGCTGTCAGCCTGTCCTGAGATAAAACCATACTGTGTAGCAGTTCATCAAATAATAAAAAATAAAAAAATAAATCAGGATGAAATGTTGAAATCTGTAGGTAGCTCGGATAGTGTATTCGGACATTTTTGGAGTTGTCAGTGGTTTTTTGGTATTCAGTTACAATGTAATCCATTATATTTGCCATTTGATTAAATATTGGACAGTATGTCATTGGCTGAAGAAGCCCAAATACAGCATCAATCAAATCTTAGCAAAAACCATAATCTGACTTTTTTACATTTGTTTTTACTGTACAAGTATAAAAGCAAAAAAATTAGCATGTGTTGCTACAACATGGAGCTAAAACCTTTCGAAGACAGCTAACGAGATAACGAGCATAAAGGAGCTACATCAGGTGAAATCATGCTGCTGTAACTTGTGGCTCAGGTGGTAGAGCTGGTTGTCCACTGATGGCAAAGTTGGCGGTTCGATCCCCCCCTACATGCCGAAGTGTCCTTGGGCAAGACACTGAACCCCAAGTTGCTCCCAATGGAATCAGCGCCTTGCAGCTCTGTCGCCATTGGTGTGTGAATGGGTGAATGAGAAACACCTTGTAAAGCGCCTTGGGTAGAAAAAGGCGCTATATAAGTGCAGACCAGACCATTTAAATCTTAACCTGATGCTAAAACTGAACAATGAGGCTAAAAAAATTGAAGAAAGTGTCTGATTGCACTTTGTTTGGACTGATATTGTAGTTTGATTTGACTATCTTTTGCGTTCACTATTCACTGCGTCACATATTTAACAAGTGATGGAGGAATTACCAACAGAGACACAATCAAGGAGGTCACAGGAGGAGGACGGCGGTTTAACCCCTGGATAGGTGATGCTGCAACATGTACGAGACGCAGCTATTAAATAATGGGGCTGGATGCAGTCTGAACTCCGTAGTTCATATTGATCACTTGGCATAAAAAACCCTGAAGGTTTCACTCTGATCTAATTAATACAACATTAGTCTCATTATCTATTGATCATAGCTCATGTATCCAAAATTGCAGCCTTTTCGATTTGCTAATTGCATTGTTATAAATTGCAACTTTGATTTGAATTCGATTAAATGTGCAGCCCTGCTATACGTACTTATTGATGGTTCCTTAAGTGTTTACTCCAACTAGAAATATCAATTTTGATTAACCAGTGTCTTTAATTTTTGATTCCAAATGAGCCTGTAGCTAAATCCAATACATCTCAGGTAAAGTAAACCTGCTAGAGGTGAGTCTTTTGGAACTGACATGTGAGCTTTCATACATGTGAATGGGCGGCTAAGCTGCATTGTCACACATATTTCATTTGTTTGCTTGTAGATGAAGCTAGTGGGCTAATTTTAGTGTCATTAACAGACAAACTGACATTAATCCACCCATCCAGATCCACTTATAACTAATCTAATCTACCATGCATGTCTTTGGACTGTGGGAGGAAACCAGAACTTAGAAACGCCACATAAACAACAGCTAAATTAATGAATAATGACATGTAAATCAAAATAATGTTCATTTTTTTGAGCAAAGAACACATGTTGTGCATAGATACAGCATTTTTGACCCATTTTCTCTTCAGTCTGTCCAACGGTAGAGGTGCAGTGTGTCCATTTTTTAGCTATAATGTGGTTCTAAAGGAAGCATTTGGGGAAATCAACCCAAAGATGACATGAAATGAAGGCATTACATCAACCACAAGCTGTTTTTTCCCTCCGTTGTCTGCCTTTGTGGATCTACTGCTGATACTGCAGGTGCTTCTCCTCCTCACTCGGACACATCAATACACAATCAATCATTAATGATCTCAAAATCAACACCTTTCAACGTTTTCTTTCATAAATTAATTATTCGGTTCCTCACCGCTACGCGCGATCCCTCTCCTCCGACTAAACCGAACCCTGTGAAGGCGATTTAAGGCTTTTTTTTTTTTTTTTTCACACAAATACATTCCTGTGTGACGCTTCACACTTGATTTCTTTGGCACAGAAACCGTCAAAATAAACGATGCTTAATATAAAACGTATCGACAGCTTTGGTGCAAACACGCTTCCAAAAACTAATTTCATTGTCGTCGCCCATTTGTTAATGTGAGGTTAAAAACTCTGGGGTCCTTTCAAAACAGTAGACTTGACATTTATACTTTAAGCAGATCCGACGGTTTTCACTTGCAATAAACGCAGGACTAGATCTATTTTTTTTCATTTAGAACCGCTTAATTTCCATTTTAATCACGAGTCGGTGTAATTTGGAGCTAAAGAGTGAATCAGATATAATGAAATGAAAGTGAGTAATGAATTCCTAAACGCTACATGATTATCTTTGGCATTTTTCCGAAGCTTTAATTTACAGAAACTCAAAAGCTGAAATGAACTTCCTTTTATTTTCTCTGTACATAAGACCAGCCACTTTAATAGTGTTGTCCTAGACCGCATAAATACCTCTAGTGCCACTTGGCTTAATTTTTCAAATGCAACATCCTGTCTTTTAAAGAGTCACTTACAGCATCACAAGTGGGTATTTCTCTACTTTCTGTCTTTTGTCTATGCTGATGACATGCCGTTTATTCATGATGCATACTTACAGTCTCATTGATCAATTATACAACAGAAAATCTTCAAGAGAGGAAGAGGGAGGTGGGCGGGCAGGCGGGGAGGGGAGTGAAAAGTAGAAAAGCAAACTAACTTTTGAGTTGGATAAGGCTTTTTTTTATGGAGTATCGAGGAATGGGAGATAAGCTGGGAGAGGTAATGGAGAAGTCCCCTCGGGAAAGAAGCCGGCCTGGAAGCCAAACCACCTCCGCAGATTGGATTAATATTGCATGGCCGCTTGTGCAGGGGGGGCTCCCTCTCTCCAGAAGGAACACTGATTGCCTCATTCGCTCTTTCACATCCTTCAAAAAAAAAAAAGGGGGGGAAAAAAAAGTTATCAAAATACTACAAAGGCGGAGGCGGCGACGAAAACAAAGCCACGACTCGTCCCTTGAAAAACATCAGTGACAAAAAGCTTTCAAATGACTCCTCTGAAAGGGACAATAACAAAGAGCAAGTGACAGGGAGCATTTATCCCTTATTTATCTTCCTCTAAAGGCAGCGCATGAAGGTTTTCGCTGTTCTTGAGACATGGCATGAAGCGAGGTTGCCACACTGTTTTGTTTTTTTTGTTTTTTTCCAGACTGTAATTTGTGTGAATAAGGGGTTTAACAAGGTTGGAGCGCCGGCTCAGTTCAGGAGGAGTTGCGCCCTTGTGAGCGGTGCATGTTTGTGCCTGTGTCGGTGTTGACGATGTGCATATTTCACAGATTTGCGACGCCTCCTTTTCCCGGCAAAGGTTAAACCTGCATCGACATCTGTTGAACCGACATGGACTTGAAATGATTTAGCCGCCCTCGGTTCGAGTCTCTCGCTCGGATTTGGTGAGGAGACTTCAGCAGACATGCAGAACATCTCGCAAATTGACACAGCTCCGACTGTCACTTAAACACACGAGCATTGTCTCGCCAGAGGGAGATTTGTCAGTCTGGAGTGAGATCATGTGTGTAAATGAATCTGCGGGGAAAAGGGAGTAGCTCAGAAGCTGACACAAGGTCATGGTTCGCATCCCTACTGTGTGTATTTCCTCTTTTCTGCTCTCAACATGTTCCTACCTCTCCGGTTTTATGACCTTCTTTGGCCCAAAGGGATCCGAACCGGGGATGGCAGGGAGCGGGGCAGCAGCCGTCGCCCGGCCCATTTGTCAACATTTTCTGTGTGTCTGTGCTTGCTGCAACTTTTGATGAATGCGAGAAGCAGCACCTTTCCCCTTTCCTCCGTCACGCACAGTAAGCGTGCGGTGAAAACACGTGGCGCTGACCGGAGGCGGTTTCGTGCGGACTCCAGATCGGTCTCGCCACACCGGATGAGCGCCTAATTAGCCCGATTTTTTTGTGAAATGAGCACGATAGGATCCTCGGCAGAGCGACACATTTGGACAGAGCGGATCCAGCTCGGCAGAAAAAAGTAACTAATTTTCATTGTTATAGATTCTGACAGATGTTATTTGTTTTCAAGTGGCATCCGGATGCTGAGAGTTTCTCCGAGCAGTGATTGATTATGTACTCAGCTGTCAATAGCAAGTACAAGGAGAGCTTAGCTCACACTTCCAAAAAATCTGTTTTCATGAAGCATCTAATAACAGTTTGATAGAGTACCTGTCTGTTGCAGGTAAACAAATCAATGAATATGAGACAATCAATAAAGCAGGCTCCAGCTCAGGGGAAGCAGCTGTGATGACTGCCATCCTCTGGCCGGCTCTGGTAACTGCAGCTGCTTCTCTCTTGCCAGCTTCCAGAAGATGAAACATGTGCAAACAAACCTAAATTAAAACTGTAGTCTTCTGTTCTTCATCCAGAACTTCATTTGGAATGATACTTTACTAACATGCTTGCTGTTTGTTTGTGGAAAAACTGGTGTATACTGCTTTTTGTCAGCCAAACAAACTCTTGTGGTTAGATTGTGCTGTGTTGATGAACACACTGCGTGATGACAGCGTCTCTTAATTGGGCAAAAATGATATTGATTTTCAAAAGGTCACTGGGGATGCAATTTTTCAGCCATTTAAGTAACTCACAGTCTGCCACGTGAACAATCAATCACTGAAACAAAGAGAAAAGTTTATTTTTAACCACTGACGCTTATTGTTTGGCTGCAGAACCAGCTTGGTTGAAGAACAGATAAAGTAAACATCAGGTTACTTGATTCATAAATTCAACTGCAAAAAATTAATGGCCCCTTTAAAAATTGCTTTGCAATTAAAACGTCTTACAAAACTCAAAGTACACAGCAAACAACCGGCAGTCTTTTACAGTAAATAACCTGTAATGTTAGTATTCTCTTCATAGCGGCTTTATATCAAAATAACACCTGATCTGTATGAGTGTCTTGTTTATTATAGCTAAGGTTAGTCCAGCTGCTGGAAACAGCTGCTCAGCTGGAGCAGATGCTCACAGATACTAACTTTCAGTCAAAGAAATCCGTCAGTGTTCAGCCTCTATAAGTGTATTTATAGTCAGAGCAGAGTGTCGCTGGTACCTTCGTTTTTTTTTCGTTGAATGTTGCTTGAAGCGTGTAATCAGAGTGCTCCTGAACTTTAGCAGCGTTAGCATGAACAGCTGCTGACCCTCATGACGGCCCATGTTAACGTTTGAAAATCCTACTTTAGCGTTAGATAGCTAACTGAACTGGACACCTTTATGCTGCCGAGTTCATCGACTTATTGGCCAAAGTTAGCAGACAGCAGGAAGGGGCATTAATTTATGCAACACTTATGGGAGGTCAGCAAGAGCAAGAGGCTCCATCTGATGGTGCAACCAGGTACTACAGCAAAGTTACACTATATTATCTGACATGCATGTCGATTGTCTTCTGCCTTATTTTTTAAAATATATTTTTAATTAATTCAGTCATTCACTTTAATAATCACATAATTATGTTGCAATTTAATGATTTGTTTTTAAAAAAAATTTTGACATTGTTATTGTTGGGGCTGCAAGGTGGCGCAGTTGGGAGCACTGTTGCCGTTCGCCGGTTCGCGTCCCGGTGAGGACACCGGGGATCTTTCTGCGTGGAGTTTGCATGTTCTCCCCATGCAGCGTGGGTTCTCTCCAGGTTCTCCAGCTTCCTCCCACAGTCCAAAAACATGTGGAGGTTAATTGGTGATTCTAAATTGTCCGTAGGTGTGAATGTGAGTGTGCTTGGTTGTCTGTCTCTAAGTGTAGCCCTGTGATAGACTGGTGACCTGTCCAGGGTGTCCCTGCCTTCACCCTGAGTCAGCTGGGATAAACTCCAGCCCCCCGTGACCCTAGTGAGGATTAAGCGGTGTATAGATGATGGATGGTTGGATTGTTATCGGTGACTCTTATTCATAGTGTGTCATTTTGAATTGTTTATGCTCGTCAGGTTTAATTTTCTTGTAGAAGACCAACAACTATTTTCAGTTCATGGGGATCCAAATTTAAAAAATAAAGAATGGATTTGTTCAACTCGAGACTCCAGATGCTAAAGGAATTAAATACTACTTTAATAAAGTAATATACATAATCAGCCGCCATATGTAGAGTATGAAAGTGACAACACAGCTTGTTCATTAAAAACAATCTTTAATGAAGTGCCTGCTGCACTATGACACGCACGTCTTTACACTTTCCCACGAGAACCGTTTCTGTGAAATGTTCATAAGCAAGCGCGTCATCCGCTGAAATACCTGTTTACACATGTTTCTTAATCATAAGGTTTATCCATGCGAGCGTAGCAGACAATTGCGTAATGCCTCTATCCTGTGCAAGATGGGAAAAGTCTCCAACATTGGAACTGACTATTCCTTTGCCAAGACTCTGTCAGATTAGCGTAATTCGGCAAACAGTTATTAAGGGAGGTGTCCATTCAGAGAGAGTTTAAGCAGCCGATGACATCAGGTGTTTAAAAACAACACCAAAAATGCTTTTCTGACATGCAAACTGTGTGAATGCATCAGGAAGCGACAGACAAACTCAAACCTTAAACCTCTGAGTCAGTAAAAAAACAAGTTTGTTTCCGTGTGGTTTTACACAAAAGGCTAAAGTATTCAACTAAAATATACATGTGAATTGAGTAGTTATCTGCAGAAAAAAAAAAAGCCCACAGACACATTTCCGTGGATGTGCCAGAAAGCTTATTAAACCAACAGTCTAATCAGACCCAGGAGACGTCAGCTTTGCTTCAGCTGTTTGCCTCATTCATTATCGCACAGTTCTGCGACCACATGTTACAGCTGTGGTCCTGCCTCTCCCAGCGATAACATAACAGGAAAGCAATGTCACAGTCGATAGATGCCTCGCGTAAAGCAGTTTATGTATGACAAGCGAAATTTCTCCAACGCCTCTTGCCAGAAAATGTAAACGGAACAGTAAAGGACTAACGCGGGCTTTCAGACCTCAATGGGACGTCGGCTTCATTAAGAAAGAAAGGATTTGCATAATTCTGTACAGTTGTGTGATGTATATATGTAGAAGTCCGGGAAACACACAAAGGGGTTCTTAATTCATAATGAGCTTAGCCTAAAGACGTTTTTGAAATCTGAACAGGGATGATTTTTGACATTATAGCGAATGCTTTGGCTCGGCCCGGAATCAAGACGTAATGAATGCATCGGTTTACTGTTGGTATCGATTTCAAAAGAGAGCCATTCGAATTCATTAAGACTTTATGGACCAATAACTCTTCCACATTTCGGCGGATAGGAGTTGTGTTGAAAAACCCTCTGAGCTCATTTCTTCAGATTTTTAGACAGCTATCGGACAGAACGAAGTGATGACACATAAATTAATCTATTAAAGCATTGCAACCATCAAACTTTCTACATAGTCTTACAATAAACGCTGACCACTGAGTTTCAGACATACATATATAATAAATGACTTAGCAATTTGTATGATGAATATTTTACGAGCAACTCAGCGTTGACATAAATATCCGCATGTATGCTTTGAGGAGGAACAGATTATTTAATCCAGTCATTTCATTAATACAATATAATGCAAAAAAAATCTAATTGAAATCTTGTATTTATGCAAAAATATCAAGTAGCTACTGTATATGTGAACATAACACCATTAAAATGTATTTATAGTACAAACAATAAAGCAAATGACCTGTAATAGAAACAGGAAGTAAACATCAAATGCTATTATAGGGCTCATATAATAAGGAAGAACTCTGCAGCACTCTTAAAATTAAGATTATTCTTTGGTTTAGTGTAACAGTGAGGAGTTTCTCTCACTTCATGGACAACGCTGTATGTCTGGCTGTTTGATAAACATGAGTCCTACACACAATCCATGAGAATGCCTCAAAACGATTCCACTTCCATCTCTGCTCAAACCGCTTTTGTTCCACTGAATACTGAACCGGGTTCCTCGGCGAGCACCGGTTTTTCTAAAAAAGGCCTTTGAAGCTAATTAAATCCTGCCTTGGTGTGCAAACGGCTGCAGCTGCAAGCCTCCTCTGCTTTGGGCAGAAAGAGCCTGGGAGTCGCCTGGATCCATCCATCTTCATCCTTGTCAATTATGCCGTTAGCAGGCTGCACATCTTCATTTCCAATGTGGGCAATGTCTCAAAGTACTTCCCAAAGTCACAGTAATCCAATTATATTCTGGCATTCACTATGATACAGCCCATTAGAAAGGGCTTAATCAATGTGAGGTCTTCATTAAAGCAATTTATGAATATTCATCATGACACTCAATCTGATACTTTATGGGAACTCGAATCAAACCATTCCCCCCACCCAGCCCCCGGCGTCATAACATAACCTGGCTGTAGCTTTAATGGCGTCTCTTTGAATGGAGCCATATTAGTCAGGTAATATGAAGCACTCTCCACTTTACACACTGTTTAATCCGCTGATGATGCTTTACTGTCGGGCCAAACACAAAAGGAAATTTTTAGTATTAGAGAGCTATACGTAGGGCTTTTGACTCTCCGATGGTCCCACTTAGTCGTCTCCACGCTCGCTCTTCCAGGCACTGTGCATAAATAGCTAATTGCTCTGTAACCCTCAAATTGGTTCTGTCAACAGAGAATAACAAACAGCCAATAACTCATTGGAGGCTGAGTATCCATTACAAGCGCTTCTCCTGTTATCTCCAAGGAGACCACACACACACACACACAGAGCAAACCAGTCTCCATTTTCAGAGGCCGCAGCTAATTTTTTACACCGCCGGCAATTTCGACCTCACCGACTAATGCACTACAATAATCCTACATATGGCGCGCCACATTGGATAAATAATAAATTATCGCAACGGCTAAATGGTGCCTGTGATCCAACAGGATTTGACGGAATAGTTTGATATTTCGGGAGATGTGCCTTCTTGCCAAGAGATAGATGACAAGATTGATACCGCTCTCTCCAGCAGATGGTTAGCTTAGCTTAGCATAAATGCTGGGAACAGGAGGGAAACAGCCAGGCTGGCACCGAAATAATACAAAATCATCCCACCAACACCCCTAAAGCTCACTAAATAAGCAAAGCAGAGACCCCTTGCACACGAAAAAAAACTAGTTAAACCTTTTTTCCCCCTCATACAAGCATGCATGAGTACAGGGCATTCTGGTGAGCAGCATTTAAACTGGTCTAAACTACAACACGAAGAGAAGCCGGTTACTCTAAATAATTTGTGTTCGCCACAGATTGGGAAGCGCCTTTAAAAAATTTAATTCCAGCAGCTCTGCTGTCTGTCCTATTAGTCTTTCTCCGCAAATGTACTTTCTGATTGGTAATGTGAAATTGTGGCATGGAACCACTTAGTCTGCTCATTTGCATTTTCAGGCAGATTTTAAATGTCAGACATAATAAGCTCGACTCTGATGGTTTTAAAATATAGCTTATTATGCAAACTATGTTTGTTCCCCTCTTAGATCAGATCCATCTTATTGAAACGAACATGCTGTACCCTTCCACTATGGTGACTCACTGATTACTGTAGGATTCATTTATTAAATCTCAGATCATTTACGGCAGTTTAGCTCGCTCGTTTCTTACGAGGCTCATTAAAACCGATGACGAGGAAATAATTCAAATAGGCTGAAAACAACACTAAGCTATCCTGATGTGTTTGTCAATGAATTAAATATATAATGTAATTTATTTATTTTTAAACTTCCCTTTTACATGCCTTGCACAGGTAACACTCTGCCTCTTGTTACTTTGAGAGAGTCACACTGTCCATCAAGCTTTCGTGAACTAAAAGACGGCAAATGGTCTGCACTTATATTAACCGTACTTTGGTTCCGCTGAGTGCTTTAAAATGTGTTTCTCATTCACCCACTCACTCATACCAAAAACGGCAGCGCTGCCATGAAAGGTGCTCTGTTGCCTTTGGGAGCCACCGGGGTTCAGTGTTTTGCCCACCGTGTGATGTCTGGCTGACAGCCTCGTGTCTTCAACCATCACATGAAGTCAATAAATAAACATTTTGAAAAAAGACAACAATGAATGAGTTCTGCATCATCGCGCCAGTAATGACGCGCCGTTGTCAGCTGCTTCATATTATCAACTGAAACACTCAGTCGAAAGTCTATTTGCAGGAAGATAAAATGAGAAGTCGCCTTTAATCTGGGTGCACAAAGCTTTGGGTGAAGGTGTGTGTGCGTAGCCTTGTAGTCTCTTCTCACCCACTTATTTTGCCTGATTTAACCTCTTCTGTAGAGTGAGTGGGTGTGCATGGATTCTGTTTGATATCTTCCTCTTTTCCCTGTCAGTCACAACTCTCGCTTCATATTCAACATTCATGAGAGCGTGTGAAGGCTGCTGTCATCGTGGTGTTTCCAGCTAAACTCTGTGCAGCTTCTACCTGAGGCCTGATCGGCTGCATGTATGACAGTTTGCGCCGCAGAGCTGGTTAATTAAAGCTCTGGTTAGAAAATTAAATAGAATCCTAAAGAAACTGGGGTGACTGCAGGCCAGACCAGAGGAAAGTGCAGCAGTATGAGCTCCACCTAGTGGATGTAAACTGATAGTGCAAGTGATGCTGTTAGAGCCTTGTTTCTAACTGTGCACTTCTTAAGAGCAGATGAAGAAGGACTTGCTCCTGTTTTTATTTTCCAAAGTGACTAAATGTGTTTGCAGTCATCCCAGCATGCATTTCTGTAAAAGACAGCAGACATATTGCAGACTAGACGAACACATTTAGTAGAGAAACGTGCACTCAGTCTGACACCATTTGTGAGGATTATTCCAATAAGTGTCTTTTTAAAATTACCTTATGGGATTTATTTACACATACATCCTTTAAAAAAGGGTGTTTAGGCTCCCCAAAATATATAAATAAGTAGAAAAATAATGACAACCTCAAATTAAACTATGTTCAACCAACAAACTTAACTGAGTGAAGGAAATGTGTCTTTCCTCTATAACTGATGGCATTTTAAATTGACAAGCACAACATAGATTTGACTCAAAAGTCTGAACTTAAAACTGAGAAAATTACACTTATCAAGCCAATTTAATTCATTTACCACCACTTCGATTTAGTTTTAAAGCAGTTAACACACACACACACACAAAAAAAAAATTCTGTTTCAAAATTTCAGTTTTTAGCATAAACCTGGTTTTAAAGCAGTGATTCTCAACTGGTGGGTCGCAACTCAAAAGTGGGTCGTGGACCTGTTCTGGGTGGGACAGCTGGTCAAAAATAAATATTATATAATGTGCCTCTCAGGTTGGACTTGCTTTCTATTTTAAATAAAAAAAACTTTTATTTTGACAGGCATGGTAACCATAGTTTGTTTGATGTTCATTTTAAGTTTGTGTTGATGTTGGGATGCAAGATGGCAAAGCGCAGATATGACCCAGAGTATTTAAAATGTGGATTTTCATACTAGGGCTGGACCCAAATAGCCGAATAGCCAACTATTAGTTCTCTATGCTGGAATCAGGATATCAATTTGATCTAAAAAAAAAACTGGGTCACGACTTAATGACCATGGGAAAATGTGGGTCCCAGGGTGAGACCAGTTGAAAACCCCTGTTTTAAAGGATTTGAAAGTCTGAACTTAAGATTGAGAAAATTTTAACTTATCAAGACAATTTAATAGATGAATTTAGGTTTAATTCAATTAACACAGAAATGTCACTTTAAATTACTCACAATATTAAGTTGGTTTAATTATCAGCATTATTATGTCCACACACCTCATCCAAAGTTTAACGAGATAAGACTCCTTTAATTACTTTTTAGAGTGTTGGTTGACAGAAACAAACAAACAAAAATCAATTTTTTAAGTATTTCATCACAGTTTCAGGTAAGTTGCATCATAGTAGAGTTAAATTTCTAGACAATTATTATGATTATTTTGCAAGTGAAACTGTTAATGACTATGTTTATACAACACATGATTTAAATCCACCTATAAACAAAACACAAGTGATCAGAAGTGCATTTGTTTTGCACTTGCAGGCTACTTCCACTAGATGGCATTGCCTTCAAATAGATAGCGTGTGGTTAGTTTAAGTACAGTGATCCGTCACTTGGCGATACTGATGCAGACAGCAAGTTATTGACCTTGTGCTGACACTGTCCATTAATTAAAGCAGTAATTAAAGTGCAATTAACTTCCTTCTCCCTCATTCTTGGAGGCAGGAACGAAGCCGATCCATTAAATAATGTAGAACCGCTGTGAACATCCACGTTTCACCTCGTGTGAAATAACCGCCGCGTGTTCAAAGTGTAAATACAGTGATGTGTTATGGGAAACCTTAAGGAGCCGAGGCCATAATTCACACTTGATTTAGCTGCTGCGGTGCGTCTGTCTCGCATCACATCTGCTTTTTTTTTGTAATCTTTACCTTCCTCACCTTCCCACACACTGTGTAAGTCTTATTACAGTAGTTAAGAGCATCCATCATAGTGAAAGGTCAATACACAATGAAAAGACCCATAACAATATTCAGAGCAAATTTGTCACTTGATGTGCTGGAGGAGGGGATAATGAAACTCCGGCTGCACATCATTCATTGATCTGAACAAGCTGCCGTGCAAAATTTACTATAATATCATTATTTGAGATAATACGGCGGCTGTAAAAAATTCACTTTTGGCATTTCTGCAGACAAATCACTATCAGGTATTGACGCCGCTGATGAATGGACTGCCGTCTGCGGCTCTTGTGCACACGTGTGACCAGCAGTTGTTTTTTTAGTTTTCATTCCAGTGAGTAATGATGGAAACAAGCTCTTTGTTGGGACGCATTTGTCTGGGATCCTATAGGCGTTCTACCCAGTGGACGTAGCCTCGGGCTGCACCGGAGCGTTTCCTTGAGGACAAGTACAGCTGGAAGGTCAAGCACAACACTGAATATCAGAAACCATCCTTTTATTTGCTTTTATACTGCGCCTGTATCAGTGAGATCAGAAGTGACAAGGACAAGAACTCTCTGTGTTTGTATCTCATTTTGAACTATTTTCACACATGTCGTTTTTTTTTTTTATACTTGGGAGGGGGGGGTGATGGGAATTGAATTGCAGATGTCGGTATAGCCATAACCTCTGCAAGCTGAAGGAAGAGGGAAGGGAGGGGGGCCAGCAGACAAGGTTAAAGCTGTATTTGTTGGTTGAAAAATGAAAGGCTGCTATATAAAACAGTGTGTTTATTAACATTTTAGAGCTGGCTGTCCGTCAGCTCTTCCACAGGACCATTGAATCATGTAATTTCTGTCACGGGTGAAAGATGAGAGGCTAGCAAAGCGGGACGCCAGAGCTCACTAGTTTCACAAGCACTCAGGTAAGGACTGCAGGAAATACAGCCACTACAATCTCCTCTTTGTGCGATAAGTGCAGAGAAATTGCTTGCTTGAGAGTCTTTCATTTCACATTCATTAGAAAGGTTCTTAAATTAATGATGCATTGTCAACCACGGCGAAGCGATAAGATGCAATAAACAAGCCGGGGATATTTATGACGGCGGGGGTAAAGTTTATCACCTGCAGTTGAGCCCGTGTGTCATGTGAGCTCATGTACACAATACAT
Source organism: Stegastes partitus (assembly GCF_000690725.1). Taxonomy (NCBI): domain Eukaryota; kingdom Metazoa; phylum Chordata; class Actinopteri; family Pomacentridae; genus Stegastes; species Stegastes partitus. Next base: position 367,785 of record NW_007577945.1, on the reverse strand, counting down.
AGGTGAGATGATTCGGTTCAATCCTGTCTTAGACTTGCATGCACCAGTCTGCTAATATATTCCAGTCTTACCCAAGAACAAGATGTTTTTTTTACACGAGCAAGACATTTTCAAACATGCTCCGTATTGAAAAGTCTTAATTCTGAATGTTGTTTGGGTCGGATGCTCTTTACATGCACAATCAGGTGTCGAGTTCTTCTAAAAGTGAACTTTCATATTGTCGATGCAGCTCTAGTTTGACTGATAACAGACACCTACGCTATGATTGATGAACTCAGCTTGTATACACAGACCTGCCTTCCTCGGCTCATTTGTTCCATCCCTTCAAGAAGGGACGCCCCACTACGGGCGGGCAACTTCCTGATAGTTCTGGTACACGCCAGGATAATTAAAAAGACATTTTAATCCAAGGAGTGCTTGAGTTTGGAAAGCTCTTCTCTCTCACTTCCTCTTTTAACAACATTGTTTTGTTTTTTCTGACAAATCCAAGTGCTAGATTGACTATTTTTTACCTCCGTTTTGGTCTCCACCACCTCCAACAGGGGAAATAGGTGGTCTTTGTTTATTAATTGAGAGTTATTCTTGCAGAAAAGTGATCAACACAAAGTAGTGGGGACATACTTAGCAACCTTTTAACACATACATCAGACGGGAGCAACACTAGCATTCATTCAGATTCTTTTTTCTGGTGACTTGTTGAATTAAAGTCCAACATTTACCCCATTTTCAGTTTAGTTTAGGTCTTTACAAACTCCTACTAGCTGGATTCTTCATTTGCTTGTCACAGCTTTAGCGTATCTGCTAATCGCTGCTGTGTATGCAACAGAAAAACAGTCATTTCAAAGGTTATTTAATCAAATAAAGTTGCATTTTAACCAACAACATCCTAGCACAGGTTTTTCAGTCCTTCATACATGTCCTACTAGACAATATGAACCATTTCCTCTGTCCAGGTTTCTGGTCCATAATGGACAAAAATGGCTTTGTTGTTATGGAACTGAGACTTCTCGATGACATTGATGAGCTCTGGACATCTGAATGTAAAGCTGTGCTACATATAGGTTATATATAGGTGTATATATTGTCCTTTTCTTGTTTTTGTGACTGTTTTTCTATCTTTCACTGTAGCAATGTTGCTCCTCTTGCTTTGAGCTTTCACAATACGCCTTTGTGTCGGCTTTTATCTCCCCACCTCTTCAGCAGAAACTCATCTTTGCTTTGAAATCATCTATCCAGGTACATGTATGTAAAGTCTGTTTGCGTATATGTGAGGGTTGTTTTTTTCATCGTCATATGTTTTCATATGTTTTACAGAACCAATGAACAAAACAAACATCTGAGTATTAGACTGAAAAAGCTATTTGCTGTCGTCGTGTTCAGGAAATTGTCATTTTCTTTCTTTCTTTTTACATTTTTTTGGCATTTCACCACTTTAATAGAAAAATTTATCAAAATAATAATTATTGTCAGACTAAGTGATGGCACAGAATGGTAAATACAATAAAAAAAAGTGCTGAGAATTACTTAAAATAGTAAAATTTCAGCCTGTAAACCGGAAAAGATGAGCTTTAAACACATTCAATCCCACCACAGACCTTCTGGGAGCTGCAGAGTCGAGTGATATTTGTCACAGTAAACAACTCCTTCACAGTCATTTGATCCATTGTTAGCATAAAAATATTGATTAGCGCGGCTTTGAGTAGTTGAGTGCAAACAAAGGAGCACCAAAAATGGCTCCTTTAACAAGCTATAATTCCAAATTAAGAAGGCATGCCTGTGATTTTTACGAATAAAGTGCGCCGCAAACATCCGCTCGAGTGTTTTGCACTCTTTTACCGTCCAACCACATTTAGTAGAAGGGACTGGAAATGGATTACAAAAAAAAAGAACCTTCCTTAGCTCAATAAAAGGAATGTGAAGTGAACATTACTTAATGCAGGAGGGTGTGAGAGTGCTAACGCTGTTATGCAAATCACAGGTAGTCAATAACAACAGTACTCTGCATGGTTGTATTTTAGGATATGAAGAAGATAACAGCATCTGGTTTATGAGAGCGCGCCTCAACACCTCAGTGTCATATGAAGTGATTTTAGAATCAATATGCTCCTCTGTAGCTGTCCCCGATATATACACACCAACAAACAAACTTGATTTGCTCATGCTCTAAAATAATAATAATAATACATAATGCATCAGCGCATGCCACATGGATGATGCCAAGTGTACGTCCCACTTCATTAATTCATCCATAATGAGTTTTCCAGCATGTAGGAGCAACTACCTTAGAGGCAGCCCCAAGAGTCAAAGCTAATTAAATCAGAATCTTAAATCCCAATCTACACACATCTGCCTTTGTTTGCCGCGTGTGAAAAAAAAAAAAAAAAAGCACAAACGAGCTCCACAAACACAAAACTTACACTCTGTCTGTCCGTCTTTCAGGTGTGGACAACGAAGGGACGCGATCAGACGCCACGTTTACACTCTATAAGTTCACAAAAGCCCTTTTCTTCCTGCACTAACTGCTGAAACCTCGACGGAGACGCAGACCAGTAGGTGTCTCTGTAACACAAACAAATCCTCTATTATTGGACGAGCGCTTCACTGAATGACAAATCATATTGATCTCCATTTTGTGTGTGTGTGTGTGCGTGTACACTCTCCCCAATGCTGAAAATACAACTTAACACTAGGTTCAAGTGTAATGGCCTTTGTTAATTGGTTGCTAGAAGTGTGATCCACATCTCCAGATTACAGGAACTAAAAAGGCGGGATGGAGCGTTTTCTCTGCAGGTGTCTGAGCACGGCTGGGTTAATCTCCTGCTGTCTATAGTCGCCACAAAGTCCTCAAGGACATTATCAGCAATGAAAGGACCCTGATTTGTGTGCTGCACATATCTTTGCTATTCTCTCACAACTTATTAGGCAGCCGGAGCATCTCAGATATTGAGTGGCGATGCAACCTTTCCCTCCGAGGTGAGGTCCTGTGCACACAGGCCTGAATAACAGTGAGGCTCATTCCAGAAAACACAAGTACCATTAGGTCATTTCGTGTCAAGCACATTCACTTCTCTGGCTATGGCCTCATAAATTGTACATCAGCGACTCTGCCCTGAATTTCTGTTGATTCAACACATGCATATGTTGTAGGATATCAAAACAGGCCCATACATATGTATGCTGGTGTTTCTTGAATGAGCAAACGGCATGCTTAAAAAATCCCCACAGTTCTTTATCAGTAAGCAAAAAAAAAAGAAAAAAAATTTAGAGCATCGTGTGCCTTAAATTTACCAGCTCCCAGTGCTGAGCAGAATCTAAGAGCTGGGTAAAGATTCCCATCTCACATGCTCTCAGAGAATACTTGAGCGTGGTTTATCTCTGTAAGAGGAGCTGTCTGAGGAGACGACAAGCCGCTGTTTGAGTAACCTAGCGCAAACGTCACCAGTCATCATTAATCATGTGAATGTGTCATGCATCACACAGAGGTGGTTTGCCGCATCTGGTCTTTAGTCATATATCCTAATCATCACCATATCAGCGCTCCAAATCTGTCCACGAATACATTATTCAAATTTAGTTCATTAGAAAAGTCATTCCAGCCGACAGTTAAGTCCACCTAAAACTTGGAGAGCCGTCCTAATGGCATTATGTTTCATTGTAATTCTCCGCTCTCGCAGTGTGGATAGCGCGCTCATTTGCTATAATTCATAATGACAAATACATTCCCAAAATATAAAGGGAGGCATGTGAAGTTAAGCATCTTTTCTTAGAGTCACGCTCGAGAAGGAGTTTGTAATGTTTTAAGAAGCACTTCTTAGTATCTTTCTGGTCATTTGAAAATGCTTAATGATGGAGACATCATTAGCAAAATGAGCCAAAATATCCTTGATATTGTTTTTCTCCTTGTACAACAAATGAATCATCATTATTTCCAATACGATCGCTTTCTCCGCCTTTCCCAGGATGCAGTGTGTGTACTTTATATCAGCCTCTTATATAACTGCATGACAAATCAATCATAAAATTGTTGTTTAGATTGTTTTGACCGATAGCCACCTTGAGCCCCGGAGGAGCCAAACAACCAAATAACTACAACACACCGTAAAAATAGCCGAAATAGAAAAGCAGGCATTTCTAGCTGCAGCAATACGGCTGCAGGTATGTTTGTATTTCATTGCTGTAATGTGATCTCAAGCTTGTAATCTTACTATTTTATATTTTATAGGTCGGTACAAACATCGGCGGAGTCTCCTGTTGACCTTGAATCACTGTACACTGAACCTCTGTGTAAGTTATTTAAGCATTATGGGCGTTCTCTCGCTACGAAGCTGTCTATTTTAAGACAAATGCAACAAAAGCTATACATCCTGCCTGGTAGGATTAGCGGGGCTTACACTGTGGAATGCTTACCAGAGACAATGCATGATCCATCTGTCTGCAGAGAAAGTCTTCCTCACCTTTCCCTGAACTAATCTCACATTTCTACAACCGCAATTCACCTGTTGATGGAAGGCTTGAGGCAGATTTTACTCCCAGGTCCAACATCATCTCTGCTCAGTTCACCAAGGACCAGCAAAGGAGATTTCACATGGAACATGCAGCCCCTAAGGCCTAATTTCAGAGCAGACGTGATTTTTTCTTTCCTTTTCTTTTTTTTTTTTTTCAACAGAGTGATATACTGTTCAGTGCATCTGCGCTCTTGTTTGGTTTGACCTCCCTCGTCCTCTGAATCCGAAAACCTGACACACTTTAGAAAATAAAATCCCTTTTTATATGAGCCTCTTATTTTGTGTTGACTCAACACTTTAGTTATGACCTACTAGAGCCAAAACATTTTCAAATTGAACTCTGGCCATTCAACAACAACCACGGGACTAATTTCCATTTTCTCTGCCTGCAGTGAAAGAAAAAAAAATAAAAAATACAACTGCTGATGATTCTCAAGGTGACAAAGTGGATGGAAGAGGATGCATTTGTCTCTTTCACAGCCTGACCTGGGAACGAAATGTGAAGAACATAAAACCTTCTGGTCTTATCTATTATTTTGTAAGCACAGCAGTGCTAGTAAAATTTCACTGGAGCTAAAATTTGACCAGAATACTAACTGTAAAATTCTCAAAAATAAAAGCTCTGCGCATAAATTCACGTTTTGTCGCACAGTTTCAACTGCGTATTCACACCTTACACATACATATATGTATACAGATGTATTTATCAGTGCATTTTTTTGAATATACTGGTAGAAATTTTCTAAAGTTCTAATACAATTTTGTATCTGATGACTTACATTTGCTAGTGGAGAAAATGTCTTCTCTTTAGTGTTGCAGAGATGCAGTTGTGTTGTTGTAAATATTATGTCTGATGTGTTGCATGAAATACCATGAAATGTATGTATTGTGTCAGTTACATTGAATTAAACTGGGCTGCAAAGTAGCTCGGTGGTTAGCACCGTTGCCTCATAGCTAGAAGGTCGCCGGTTCGCGTCCCGGTGAGGACATCTGCATGTTCTCCCCGTGCAGCGTGGGTTCTCTCCGGGTTCTCCGGCTTCCTCCCACAGTCCACAAACATGTTGAGGTTAATTGGTGATTCTAAATTGTCCGTAGGTGTGAATGTGAGTGTGCTTGGTTGTCTGTCTCTAAGTGTAGCCCTGTGATAGACTGGTGACCTGTCCAGGGTGTCCCCTGCCTTCACCCTGACTCAGCTGGGATAGACTCCAGCCCCCCATGACCCTAGTGAGGATTAGGCGGTGTATAGATGATGGATGGATGGAAATACTTAAATTGGAGCTACTAGAAATCATAAGAGTGTATAAATGAAGAGGCTCAGATTGGTAAAAGCTGCACTACAGAAATATTAAAATAAAACATTACAAATGAAAGAAGCTTCACAATCCAGCCATAAGTAATACAATGTAGTACTTTTGATGCATTTACATATTCCTAATATTTGACTTGAGCTAATTTTAACTGCATCATATTAGTTACTGGCTGACAGTTTGCATCACATTTGTCTCCATATCACACTGTTCGCCTCAAAATCTGAGAAGTAACCATGGCTACCAAATAGCTAAAGTGGGGTTAAAGTACAAAATGAAAATCATTAAAGCAGCTCATTTGTCAAGAGAAAAGGATTGTCACAAAGTTTAAAACAGGCTTCTCTTTTTTTTGTTGTTGTCGTGTGAAAAGTTATTTGTGAAATATAGTTTTCACACAACAGAGAAAATATTAAGCATGAAAAATATTATTTTGAATTCACACAAAAGTAATTTTTTGAGTGCTTGTGAGGCTGAAAAACAGTTTAATATCCAAACTCACAACTGAAGTAATTTGATGGCTACGAGTGGCAGGGTGCGATTCTGCTCAGCTGTGACCCATCATTCTTTAACAAAAATGGTCCTAGCTTGCCGCCCTACAATGTAACAGATAATAGTATTACCGTTATTGCATTGTTGCTGCCTGCATTGGCCCAGTTGGTGTTTATTTTCCTAACACTCCATGTCCACAGACGATGGCAGTGATCCATCCTGACAGCCAGAGGCTGAGCGACAGATTCCACACAAGAGGGAACCCCAAGGTAATCATTTGCATTTGTTTTTTATTGCAATCATTAGGGCTCCCCTGCCGGGCCTCAGCACAAGTCTGTGTGACAGACCCCATGTTTTATCTGAGAGTCAGGGGAGGTATGTTGCTGGGAGCGTGCCGAAGAGTACAGTACGCCGCACTGATAAAGAAAACAGGCTGGCTACCATGCATCATAGAGACACTGACATCTGTGTGTCCCTACGTGTGCTTTGTAGGGTTGAACAGTGCAGGATTTTCAACGTGGAAAAATCTGTGATTAAAAATGCGGTGGATATTAATTATCATACTAACTTGTACTGCCAATTTTCTCTGTCAGCGCATTAAAAGACAAGAAACGATTTTAATTTAGCATCATCAAAGGCTGGGACACAATATAGCAGAAACTACTGGCAGCCCCGAAAGCACACCAGCGAGAGAGAGAGAGAGAGAGAGAGAGAGAGAGAGAGAGAGAGGAAAACTATGGGGAACAAAAAGACAGAGGAATGCTTGATCAAGCTGGGCAGTGTCATGACCTCCGCCGTCCCCCAGTGGAGACCTGGAGAGATCACAAGTGGTGCTTGAACGGCAAACTCCATGGCTGTGCATCAAGATCCAAGGATCATCCCAAACTCCTCCTTTCCCTTTAATTATCTCGGGGTCTCCGGGATAATGGGGTAGCATGCAAAACGCCCTCTCATTCCGATTTATCTGGAGGTAAAATAGCTACACAGCTGTCACTCTATAGTTAGAAAATCCCTTTCTATTCACAGAGAAGAGTTCCTCATGTTGCGAAAAAAATAAGCATTGCTCTGGGATTTAATAGTTGTTGCTACTCCCTGTGACATCTGATTACTCGGTGCACTCGTAATTAAGCTTCTTCAGCTTGCATTAAATGCAGTTTCCAGCATCTCAAATGCAACTGATGCTAATTATATACAGCCAGCCCTCGGTGGGGAAGCCCTTCGAGTGCTTGTTGAGACCGAAGGTAGACCAACATTTGCTTTTTCTTGACTTGTAGCACACTTAGATTTATACCACTGTCAAAATGCTTTCTAATATATTGGCCTGTGCAGCACATTCATTATAATGATGCCCTGTATGAATGCACAGTGTCACTAATAAAGCCCTGTGCTTGTCACACTACATGCAGGATCATTAAGCTTTGATGAAACAATGGCAGGGCCCCAAGGTGAGGTGGAAGAAGCCTCCCACGCCAGGGCCAAACTAGACGTAGCACACTCATTCAGCTCATTACAGAGGAAACTGGTGCTGTTCTGACCCCCCCCTCCTCCTCTTGCTTACGCTTCCATCCCTGCTAGCAGCCCACACACACTCTCCTAATAGATGCCTGGGTCTCCCCAGTCTTTCTGTCTGTGCCCTCCTTATCTGTGCTCCCACCGAGGACGACTGCCCCTTCTCGCCAACGCTGCTGCTTCTCAATCAACGTGGCTCCAGCCTCCAGGACTCATTCCAATTTGGTGCCGTCCCCCCCGATACCAGAGCAATTACCCTGTTCTGGCCATCTACATCCCTCGTCACATCGCATGCTGCCGGCTTGTCACCGAGCCGCCGCAATAAGGGAGAAAGAACTTTCGTGGCTTTAAATGAGTAATGAAAAGGGAAAAGGTAACATATGGATCTGTTACATCTCATGGTGCGTATCCTTTATGCACTCTATTGATTGTATGCTTCAGTGATTTGCACTGTTTATGGAAATCTATTTTGGCCGGCTGCTCGAAGAAGGAGAAAAGGTTTGTGGGTAAAAGTGCAAGCAAGTGTAGTGCGCTACTGTAGTAGGGAAGCATGCAGAATGGAAAATACTAAATCTGGAGTTTAATGCCTGAGGTACAAAGGTACTTCATAAAGGTACTTGGCTCCACTAAAAACTATCACAGGAGAAAGAATGTTCTTGCACTACTTATCTACATAGTCTTCTTTAACTTCAATGCACTTGGTCCATTGATGTTCAAGCTTTAGTGTCCCTTCATGATGCTCCTCAACAGCATGCATGACTTCATCATCAATCTCAAAATGGCAAACATGCAAAAGTAGGATTTGGGAAACAGATAAAAGTCAGATGGTGCAGGTCTGGTGAATAAGGTTCATGGGGTAAGAGTTCAAAGCCACATTTGGTTGCTTCTGCCACCTTTGCTACGTAGATGGACACGTTGTCTTCGATGCCAGCTTGAAGCTTCCCTCTGCCTTTTTCTCTGATTGCTTCAAACATTAGAGTTTTTGTAGGCAGTGATATAAGGCTTTATAGTACACAGCCATGCCCCAAAATATGAGTAATGCCCCTTGTTTCTGGGTAAGGCCGAGGACTTTTTGAAGTACCCCAGTATTCGTGAAACAAAAAGCAAAAAGTGACCACACTCGAAAACACTCCTGCCACAACAGAGTGATGTGACATCACTTCAAACCCTCAGGTTGTTTAGCTTTTTCTTCAAAATGACTGATAACTGAGGTATTCGTAAGAAACTTCTTGCTCATCTCTTTGGCAGAGGTCGTCGCAGAGGTCTCCACAGTGGGAAGGTGCCAGAGGTGGACAAGATCTGTGCTGAAGTAATGAGGGCTTCGGATATCTAAGGTGTCATGGTTGATAGTCCTCTCAAATGACAATGAGACTTCAGGAAGAGTGATGTCGGACCCGGAGGTCTGGGTGGTGGTCTTTGGAAAAAAAAAAAAGGCCCAAAGGGTGAGTTCTATCTATCAAAGATCAGCCTCTTTGGAAGTGCTAAGTAACTGTAAAGGACACTCTGACTGGATGTTGAGCCAATACTTTTAAAAAGTGTTGATTTGTCCTTATCTCAGAAAGGTGGCTCAGCCTTTACAACTTTAGAAATGACTAAAAAAAAAAAAGGCTTATACTCGCCAAAGAATCCTATGGATGCATTTGGGGAATTGGGGCTGCTTCTGATATTGCCGTTCATTCACTCTTATGTTCATGAACGCCACCGTCAGAGAGTTACAGATACAGCATGTTTGCATTCTTGTTCATTCAAGTTAGAGGTTAGTCTCCGACAAAGAGGTACATTGTCCTACCGAGTGTTTGGGATATATTCGTGGACGGGATATCAAGAGGCCTGGAGAGCATCCAGGAGCCTGCTGTGCCTTGATATTTGGGCAGTGCATCTTCAGAGAATGACATTCTCTTGCCTCATGCATTGTACTGAGCACTGGTTCGAATCAGAATACATCTATATCTGGAACAAGACAGAGGGGCGAGCAGCTGCCCCAAGTGGAAAAGTTTATCCGTCTTCACCGGCGCGGGTCAAATTGTGAGATTCGCTACATCTGTAAATGCTGTGACGGCGGCAACGTACATTCAGAGCGTGGTAATGAATGGAGCTGTGCAAGAAAATAAAAGCTCTTGATTTGACAGTCAGTCCTTGTCTGACTAAAGTTATATTTTGGGATCAAAAGAGTTATGATGAGGATGGTGATGGTGATGATGGTGGTGTTTCTCTGCTGCGTTAAGCCTTTCTGACAGGATGACAAGCTCAGCGATCCCAGCAAATATCAATCAGAGGGACTGCAGTCTGCTGCTCCATACTGAAGAGAGCTTGTTTGGATGGTTTGGGCTCATGATCGAGGCGCAACTATTTTATCATAGCAGCGTGAGGACCAAGGACAGGATGCACGGAGGACTGCAGAAACCACAGATTGCATACCCCTCTTTGCACTTTTAGCCAACACTGTATTACCACTTTCCCACACACCACAGTATTAAGTGGCTTTAATTTAGGCTGCATTAACAATCTCTCAGCACTACCTAACATTAGCTACTCAGACGCTTGTGTGGAGATTTACCGTCCATGATTCAAAGCTATAATTATTCACTTAAACACTGGAATAATTGCCTTTCTATTACCACTGCAACTGCAGTTGGAGCCGTACATAAACACCACCTAGCATCATTTCCTTTTTTTGTTATTCTAGAATGAAATATTGGAACTTAAATGACTTTGGTGATCCTCTTGATTCATTTAGTCGTATTGTAAACAAAACAAATGAAAAGTGACCTTTGAAGCAGTCATAATGTGACGACTACGTGCCCACTCCTCGATTATTTACATTCCCTTCGTCCTTAAGAGTCCGCTGATCAGGGTTTTCGTAAAATCAGACTAGAAACTGAAAGATGTTACCTTTCAAACGAAGTCTCACAGTTGCAGCAGCTCTTCTGAAATAGTCTTTTCCATTTGCGTGTGCCAAATAGGTACAAATTTCACAAAAAGAGATAGATGTGAAGAGGTTAACATATGCACATAAAAGTTAGCTATTTATGACAGTATATCTGCCACAGTTCTGGATGTGTTGGTGGTGAAAGGTGACAAAGCAGCAGTATCAGAAAGTGAACATATTGAAATGCAACTTCATATTAGTCGGTTCCGCCGTAACCAAATCTTTGACCTGTATCTGCAAACTAAGTCCCAAACTACTGATGCATTTCTCAACAAATATAAAGTATAAGGAAAAAGGGTTAATTACATTTTTTGACCCATATGTTTATCTCCTTCAATCCAAACATGCTAAACGGAGGGTATCTTTGCCTCGCACACACACACCCCCACACACACAGCGAGCACCCGCAGTCACTCCCTCTGTATGTTGATCTTCAATATAATTAATCGGGAAGACAGCAAGCCAAAAGATGAAAAAAAAAAAAAACAACATTAGTCAAAAATTTACTTGTGACCTTTCTCAGTTGCACAATAAGCCTCCCTTCTGGCTTTCGGTAAATCAGCCTCTAAATGAGAACACGGTCTGGAAGTTTCTCCCCACACATGATGAACCTTGTTAACAAGACGCTGTGTCCTCCACTATCTCACCCGTTTACACCTCTTTTGCTTTCAACTTTCTATTTTTGAGAGTTCAAAGGAACGTTCTCTTTGGCGGTCTGAAAAAGAGACTCAGTTTCACAAGCTGTTTGATGAGTTTCTCTCTCTCTCTCTCTCGAAACGGTAGGTTAAGCCACAGTTGAACGCTCATTGGCACCATCTGTGCTTTACCTTATAATGGCACGTTTTGCTGTAATTTTGCTCTGTATAATTGCTTTTGAACTTCATGTCATATGCTCACCTTTCCATACACACTTTTACTTAATGGTTTACATTCGCATGAATAGAAACCTCCCTCTCTCGTTTTTTTTTAAAGCATTATAAGTATTAGATGTCTTCTGGAGGACAAAGGTTAATCGTCTACTATTCATATCTCACTTCAGTTTGAGTCAAAGCAAAATACTTTAGTAAAGTGGAGCGTTGCCGGCCGCACAGTGGAAAGAGAAGGAGTTTAATAATACGAGATCAGACAATAAGTCTCAATAAACACGTCTGAATAATAACTAATTCCCTGGAAATGTCAGGACAATAAGGCAGCAGCTGTTTGAAAAGGCTGGCTAAATAGGAACATGTCATCCTGAGGGATTATTTGGAGAGGCCTTAATATAAAGTACAATGGAAAAATTGTGACCACCAGCAAGACGCTTGTATTTTAGGTATGTAACACAAAGAGAGAGTATACTGCGGATGTAGACTATAAACAATTATAAACAGTGACAGCGCGCTGACAACGGCATTTTGGGAAGACACTCGACTTGTCAAATGTCTCACAGACATCTTCATATTATATTTAGCTTCCAATCCTGAGTGAACATTCACTTCTGTTTCCTCATACCGGAAAGAAGAAAGAGAAATTTGTCCTGTGCCATAATGTGGGGTGTCAGTCTGACTTTGCACCGAGCAGATCCATTGAAAATGAATTGTAAATGATAGAAAATGTGACTTTGACAGTAATCCAGCGTGATTTCCTGAGGATCAGGATGCATTTATGGCTTGGAATTCACTCCGTCGCCTGAATATAAAACTCAATCAAACGTAAAAGTTTAGACAGGCATTGTTGAAACTGTTTTTAGCGCACGCAAAGTCTCCCAATAATTATTACCCAGCAGCCTGAAAGGTGTTCATTGGGAGAAAATCACGATATTCTTATGCAGCTGCTGCTCATTTTTTACGCTATAATATATGTGGAGGGGGGGGGGATTTCATGCAGTGTCATTTTTGAAAATACATGCATTAACTTTCTTGCCGGGAGTCAGATGAGAAGATTAATGCCACATCTGTACAGCAAAAATAAGAAACTAGCAGCAGCAGGTTAAAAAAAAAAAAGGCTTTTGTCCTGGACTGGCTGGGAGCAGAAACTTCCTGGAGTCCATTCAGTGCGAGTAATTTAATCTTATTGTGCAGATGAGCTATATGTTAACTAGGGAGCTTCACGGTGTGCTTGTAGGTGGTTGGTACCTTTGAACAGAGCCAGTCGAGCTTGTTTCCAGTCTTTAAGCGAAGCTAATCTAACCACCTGCTGGCTTTAGCTTCATAAACAGTCAAAAAAACATATATCTCCCAACATACAGAACTGCTGCTTTGTTGTTGCCGACAAATAAATGCTTAGAAATGAAAAAAAACAAACAAACTCACAGCAACACTGTCAGAAATCTACTCTCATCTTTCCAGGAATGAGAGAAGAAAATGCACATTTGGCATCGTGGCTTCCAGTCTGCGGTGGAGTTTACCCACCGCTGCTATTATGATTCATCGGGGGAAATCAATCAGGAAAGCTTAATCGCCCCTTTGAACAATACGAGTCTCACGCATTGATGCGCCGTGGTGCTATCGCCACCATTGTAATGTTTACCTCTGAGGTGTCTTCATCACCATATCGCATAACAGGTGTTGTTTGTAATGGATTAATTACAACTCTCCCTGGAGAGGGGGGAAATTGCAAGGCAAAAACTGAATTATCATAATTAAGCCATCATTTTTCAATCAATATGAAAAGGGTGAAAATGCAGAATTTGCTACTCAGACGCGGCTGAAATGGAAATAGCACGGCGCCGGCTAGTGTGTATAAAATCTCCTGTTATAGCTCGTGGCAGGTTCACATTTTTCCTCCCAAGTTTGTCTTAAAAACTACATCCACACCAGCTCACCCCCTCCTGCTGCTCGCCGCGATGTTGTACATGTCCTCAAGTAGATTATATAATGTATCTGTGAGTTTCACATTCAGTCATGTTGCTTGTTTCTGCACATTACCATACCTATGCACAACCTTCACTCCCGAGTACTACCGCCAGCCTTTTCACTGTTACTATAGCTACTCTTATTATACATGTTCGCAGTGGAATGAAGTCGTTTCTTTTAATTTTCTTACTTCCCTTGTGCTCAATTTTACTTCTATTTTACCGGCTTCGTGCAGCGCCGATGGGTTACAACCACGTGTGACTGCGCAGTTGTCAGTTTGCATCATAGTGGAGCTGAACCTTGAACCCACAGCTCCCGTATATATTTTCAGTTGATTGAAAGCGCCACTGTTTGCTGCCGCTATAGGGGCTTCGGCAACTTATTTCTTCCATAGTTGGTTGTTTAGGGTTTTCCTTTTTCTTACTGTTTTTCTGTTGCAGCTCAGCGATTCATCCATCCATCCATCCATTATCTTTACACCGCTTAATCCTCACTAGGGTCATGGGGGGCTGGAGTCTATCCCAGCTGACTCAGGGTGAAGGCAGGAGACACCCTGGACAGGTCACCAGTCTATCACAGGGCTACACTTAGAGACAGACAACCAAGCACACTCACATTCACACCTATGGACAATTTAGAATCACCAATTAACCTCAACATGTTTTTGGCCTGTGGGAGGAAGCCGGAGAACCCGGAGAGAACCCACGCTGCACGGGGAGAACATGCAAACTCCACGCAGAAAGATTCCGGTGCCCACACCGGGACGCGAACCGGCAACCTTCTTGCTGCGAGGCACCAATTGCGCCACCCTGCAGCCCCTCAGCGATTCAAAGTATAGAAAAAAAAAAAAAGACTGATTTGATTCCACAAACTCCTGAAGCTTCACATTAGCTTGAAGTGAGGAAGGGATGCCAAGAAGGTAACCAACTAAAGGTGTTTATATAGGAGTAGGAGAGAAAAAGTGTGAATCCATCCTTCAAGAAGGGGAAAAAGCTAATCAGTTGGTTCTACTGTGGTTAGAAATGAAATATTCTGAACAACAAAAAAAAAAAAATCCCTGATGTTTTCCTCCCGCTGATGTGTTGCGTCTGTATATCAAATCAGAAGGAAACGCGCTTGACACCCAAGCAGCCGGTGCGTCCCGCGGGAGCTCCGAGCACAATAGGTGCTTTTGGCAGCAATCCCCCTCTGTTTTAACAACAACTCCCAACACTGCCTGGAACTGTTTAACACACTTCAAACATCTCCGAGCGCTAAAATCACTTTGTCTTCCGTCTCTCGCTGCCGTCTCGCTCGCAGCCAAAACCTCCAGACGTCGGATCTTTTTCAGTCGCTCCGTCTCCAACGTGGATCGGTGGCGGCGGCTAATCGGAGCTCGGATCGGACGGGCTGGGGCCGAGCGTGTCATTAGCGCCGTAGCTGTGTTTGCATGCGGTAATCTCGTTATTGTCCTCGCTCTGATTACGTGAATAAACCCATCAAGTTGTTTACAAGCACTGCAGGAAAAAGTAGCATGTTAATAATTGCACGTTAATCCAATCTGGTCCCTCGTGATTGATTAAATACAATAACTGTATCTGATTTATAATACAAGCAGTGTCAGTCACTTTTGTTTATCTTTGCCAACTGCGTGTAATTGTTGCCTGTATTTCATGCTTTCGTATGAAAAAAATGTAATTAAATAAAAAAACTTGGCGGGTATCGAACACATTTTAGCACTTTGACCTGCAAATTGTTATGGTTTTATCTGAACAGGTTTCGTGAGATCTACTTCGGAGATTTTGTTTTCTACTAATCCAGCATAACAGAGATGCTCGTGGTGGTTAATATGCATAAAAATAACACCAAACTACATATCCATCCATTATCTTTACACCGCTTAATCCTCACTAGGGTCATGGGGGGCTGAAGTCTATCCCAGTTGACCCAGGATGAAGGCAGGGGACACCCTGGAAAGGTCACCAGTCTATCACAGGGCTACACTTAGAGACAGACAACCAAGCACACTCACATTCACACCTACGGACAATTTAGAATCACCAATTAACCTCAACATGTTTTTGGACCTTGTGGAAAGCCGGAGAACCCGGAGAGAACCCACGCTGCACGGGGAGAACATGCAAACTCCACGCAGAAAGATCCCGGAACACGAACCGGCGACCTTCTTGCTGCGAGGCAACAGTACTACCAACTGCGCCACCTTGCAGCCCCCAAACTACACATATGTACTTTAAATGTCCCCACTCTGAGGCCTGTGCCATCTACTTCTCTCCCCAGTTTTCTCTGGCCCATGAAAAAAAACTGCATTTGAAAGATAAAACAGCAATGAATCTTTTTAGAAATTCTCATTTAGTCCTGTTAAAAACCACTTTGTGTCTATTTAAAAATGTAAGAAAGACCTCAATGAACTGTTTTCACACCAAACAAATAGTCTCTGAAAGCTGTTCAAATGTAAAGTCAGTTTAATCGAGTGGACCTTTAAAGCGTCACGTGTACTGTTTTTTGTGTGCTTCTATGAGCGCCGTAGACACTTCTGCTTAAAAGTTGCTATGGCAATCTCATTAGGTTGCACCAGGGATGCACTTTGAATTGTGTGAAGTGATTTAGGAAAGGCTCTTTTCCACATTTCAGCACCTGCACCGTTTCAGAAATGTCAAGGCGAGCGGCTAAGACCTAATTTTGCAAACCGAAATTGCAAATCAACTCTCACATTTGCTTTGTCCTAAAATTATAAACTGAAATGTCCATAAAAATCTAACTTTAAAGCGACGAAGACAGCCTACAAGCCAGATTAATGAGACTCACCGGTAATACATGGAACACACTTTCTGCTTCCAGATGTTTGTAGGAGTTTTTCCTCTGAGTTCATTATAAACCTGCAGCATATGAGGGTCACAATCATAAATAAACGAGGCTATTTGGACAGTTTTATAAGGTGCTTTTAGTTTAGATTTAGTGTTTTGTTTATTAGTGCATTATCGTGAATTACACACCACCTAATGCGTGTGTCAATCTCGCCTCTACTGCAAACATGGTGAACGCATCCCGGCGCCCTCCGTCAATGTCACGCGTCTGAACGAAGCCGCGGGGAACGTTAATGTAAAGTGACCTATGTCTGCATGACAGGATGCCGTCACTTCCAAAGATTGATGAAGCAGCATCAGAAACATTTAGCATAACCTAACTAACGTCCTCACATCAGTTTTAATGACGTTAATCCAGCTGTTAATCAGCGTTACCCCTCCGACGGTGCATGCGTACTTTCACCGCAGTTTGACCTTAAGTGAAAATGAAAACAAGTGGATTAAATAAACATGAAGCAGCGAAAGATATTGATACAAAATTCAACACGATAAATAATTAAAATGAAAACAATGGCAATGAAATAATTAAATGAATGGAAGTAAATGGCTTTAGCTGCTTTTAAAGGAGCATTTCACTGATTTTATATACGAGGCTCGTTGTCAAAACATCTCACAAAGTCAGAATTAACTAAACCTGAACTCAAGATTTTCATTCCGTTGTTTAGACAATTTGCATCATGGGAATTGTAGGAGGAAGTGGTTTTGTAGTTTGACCACAATATCTTCCTGTCTGCTACATTTTTTTTAAAACTAATCTGTCTCTCAATTTGCTCAAATTTAAGGATCTGCAGAAATAAAATACATGAAACGACCTCGGCTTTCTAGTTATCGTCACAGAAATGTAGCCGTGAGCCTCACTTCCATCCAAAAACCGAATGAGATTTTTTTTTTCCCACCTATAAAGCGCTTCATTCTTCTGGTATATAATCAAGGTTATTCGGTGTAATAATGCCTCACAGTTGTACATCCAAGAGAGGAGAAAAAAAAATTATTGAATACATGAAGCTAACTCCACAAACAGTGAATCCTGAAAACTCACATTACGCAAACACAATGTAAGCCCTTCCCAGACGACTGCAATTCGATAATAAATAAAACATGAAATTAGCAGTGGATATTATTCTGCTGTGATTTTTTTTCAGCACCGAACTCAACCAAACACACACACACACACACACACACACACACACACACACAGATTGCCCCGACCTAAAACATAAATGTTACATAACAGCAAATGAATGCATTATAAAACTCTGAGGCAAAAACTCTCCAGAGTGAGCCAGAGATTTGTCTGATATAATGTATCAGGAGACATATTACCTCAGGGACCGTCGCCCTACCAGGCCAGCCATGATAAATAATGCAACAAAAATACATCATCATGATGTTTCTCTTTATCCAACATATGTAGCTGTCAACTTTGATCAATAAGAACGCACTAAAGGCGACGGTATATAAACACAGTCCTTTTTATGTTTATGCATGCCGTTGAACCCAGAAACACTGCGAGTGAAACATTTTCGATGCAAAATATTCCAGCCCTTAAGGCCCAAATCTTTAAGGTTGACCCCGGGAGTGTTGAACAAGCAGGGATATTGTTATCAGGAATATTGAGAGAGAGAGAGGAGTGCTATTGCATGGAGATATTCTCAGAGGTTGCTCCACAAAAATATAAAAAAAGAAAAGACTCCGACGAGGCTTTCAAAATAGCAATTTAGCTAAAGTATACTCCATATTCGCTATGTGTCCACTCTCACAACCGCTGTATACCTGTAACACAGACAACGTAATGTGATGGGAATTTGAAATTCAAATTTCTTTTCTCTCTCATCTCTCGCCGCACCGCTGTAGTAGTGATCTAAGGACCCACCCATCAATTTTGACTGTCAGATCAAAAAGGTTTCGCGGCTCATATGAATTTTCATCCCAGAGGTTTTTTTTTTTCCTCTCTCTCTCCGTTGCTCCCGAACAGGATGAGATGTCTGTGTAATTAAAACAATTTGGTGTTACTGAAAAGCATCCTTATGCTCTTTGCTGGAACTGAAATGCCCGTGAAAGCTGGCATGTCAAGGATGTAATAAAAAGAAATTTAAAAAGTGACATTTACCCTACTGTGCTGTTATGAGACCTGAGAGCTTTTACGGCTCAGAAAAAATACACTCAGCATTTGTTTATTAGCTTGACAAATCCTTATTTTACGAGGATTGCTTTAAAAACTCAACATGTTTCTGAAGTCCAGCTTAAAGACATTGTTAAATAGAATGGATTTCCTACTGCTCTCTTTGTGCGATTAGTGCCGGTGGTACACAACACTGCTCTTTCCGAATCAAAAATAAAGAACTTTATTGTAGTTTTATGACATTTTTAACAAACTCCAAACTCCGAATACAAGCAGCATCACTTTGTAGGATAGTATAATGAACATTTAGGCAAGAAAACTCACATTTGTTTGCATGAATTATAGAATATTTCCTTTTTTGGTGTAACTGTGACGGTTCATTTGTCACTTTTATGTTTCGGCACCTTCCTTAAATGTATGTGAGGTCAAAAAATAAGTTTTTAATTGAGTCAAAAGCTTAAAAGAAAAGTTATTTTTTGCAGTTATTTTAATACACAAAGAAGAATTTTGTCATTAATTTTATTCTATCAGTTGATTGATCAAAAAAAAAAAATCACTCAAAATGTTTTTTTTTTTCTAAAACTCTTGATTAATTGAAAAAAGTTGCAGTATCGATTAAACACAAAATGTGACAAAGAACAAAAGGAAACAGACTCCGCGAATAAATCACGACGAGACGGAAAAACAGCAGCAGATGAAAACATCAGATCAGTGAGGAGTGATGAGGAGCCTGTAACATTCCTCAAATTAAGACATGAAACAAACATAAATTCTAAATGTTTTCTCATCGTCGGCGCCTTCTCCTCCTGCAAAATCAATCCATCAACTGTTTATCTCGGAGAACAATCACAACGAGCGGTGGATGGAGCTAATTGGCGTGTTCTTTTTTTTCAGATTTTTGGAGAATTTTCTTTTAAAATTTGAACAAATACGGATAAAAAACTTTGTTGCCGACAACAAAACACACGCGGCTTAAGGGTTTCTGACAGCACAAGGGCAGGAGCGAACCTTGACTCGTAAACCCACTTCAGAGTCGTGCATTTGCCTGTAAAACCTGAGTCTAAGTTGAAACACCTCAAGTTCAAAACACCTCAATGCCTTCTCATATCAATAATTCTCTCAGTGAAAGCAGGAATGTTTGACCCCGGCATTAGCTCCTCAAATCGCCGCCGCCTGCTTTCCCCGCGTAATGTTTTCAGCGCCTCCGTCTGAAACGGGCACGTGTGATTAGCATCAGCGAACTCGGCGCATTTCTCTGAATTAGAATCCTGCCGTCGTTAATAAGGAGCAGAAAGAAAGATGAAACCAAAGACTCGACTGTACTCCTCCTGTGGTGCAGCCCCAGAGATCCGCGGTGCCCAAGGCTCCGAGGACTTTCTCTGAGGCATCTTTTTGATGTAAAAGTCAAGGAGTGCTTTCTGTATTCCACAGGCAGCCCAGCTCCAGCCTGACCAGGCTGTAATAGCCTATGATCAGAGATCTATTACTCACTTCTTAGAAATGGGCTCAGGGAGCACAGTCATTTGCCATTTTAAATTGATCTGTACTTTTGGTTCCTGGTCCGATGAGACAACATCTCTCAATTTCAATTTCCATTGGCGATATATTACTATCAATACATTATTGGAGTCATTTCATAGGCTCCGATTTGCATAAGTATATGCATTTCATTGCAGCACGGGGATGGGCAAAAGGTTTTAAATGTATAATACAGAATTGTGCAATGTGTCAGAGAGCACCGTGGGATAGTGTTGAACTTCCTCTGGGCGAACTCTCTCCCAGTTGTGTCCCTTCCTGCCCAAACATTTTAGCATCATCCGCCACGAGCCGGGACAAGAGGAGCGCGCAGGAGGATTTGGAATACATTTGGCTGAGGTAACAAATTAGATTAGTCTATTTATCTACTTGCTGCCCTCTCCTCCTGCTTTACCTCCTCTCTTTTCTCAGCAGGAGGCCACGGCTGTGTCACTCTCGTCTCCTCTCCCTGTTTCCCCTCAGACAAAACTGTCCATGCTGATCAGCCTCAGCGCTGCTCAACGCAAGACGGGGAGGATATAAGGATTTCAGAGAGGGAGAGATTAGCATCTTGTGGCCAGATCATGAATATATTCAACATGCGGCAAAAAGACTGCGACCCAGCTGTTACAGGAACATTTCATATTACCATCTTCCACATGTGAGGCAATAATTGTGTGAATGAAAGCAATGCATATTATATTTTCATTTCCCTTTTCTGCCTTTCTACTCCGGCAGCTGTGGACTTTTATTTGACGGAGCTAAAAAGCGCCGTAATAATCCGGCATTTTGCTGCATAAAGGTAATGTTCTCATTCTGGCTGAGCTCTGTCAATATTCTTTCTCCAAGGTGGGTATAATGTACAATAACTGAGTAGCAGGTGTGTGCTCCAATAAAGCCACATTTTACTTTTATTCCACACAGCAGCCATGCTGATTGAAGCGTCTTGAAGTCTCGGAAAACTAAATATGTGTTTACTTAGGCAGTCCCAGGGTTATGTTATACTAAAGTACCCGAATCATCTAACAAGAAATGACTGTGAAGGGCACATTCAGTAAAGGAAAATAAACTTTTTTTCTTCCATTCCTGCCCCCACTGTGCCTTTTTCCGAAGCCGTACAGGTAATGCAGTAATAGAAGCCGCAATAAAACAAGAATTTTTTTCGTAGCTATGCCTCACCGGATGATTACGGTAAAGTGTGTAAATGCTGTAAACAAGTTGTGACACCGCTGCGAGTTAAGAGGCAAAAAAACCTGGAGCCGTGCCAGCCACCTCGTGTTTCCTCCGAGTGCAACACGGTCTGGACAGTAATTTTTCCTCCTAATTTCATACTCGGCTCACGGCCCGCCTGCCTGCCTGCCGTCGCACTTTGCTATGTTACATGCATCGACAAAACGGCTTAATTCAAGTAAACAAGCGAGTTCAAAGCCACAATGGTGTCGCTGTAAATCCAAATTAATTAATTCTGTTATCTGTTAATTGCACTGTTTGTCATTAGAGATGGTTAGAGTGAATAATGGCTCGCTCCCCCGTTTGCTTGAAAATATTCTAGGTGGCATTTTATTAAAGCCAAATGTTAGATTAATATTCAAGTCTTTAACATGAAGGAAGAGCTTTAGAACCTCTCCAGAACGCGGCCCTCCCATTATTCATGGGCACTCTTATGGGAAAATTCTGTCGTTTTTGCACATTTATCATTTCTTTTTTTTTTTTTTTCCGCATCTCTTTGTGGCTGTTTTGCATTTCCACCTACTTACTTTGTCTCTCTTTGTAGTCGTTCTTTGCTCTATTTGTGGTCATCTTATGTGTGTTTGGGTCGATTTGTGCTCTTCGTTGTCATTTTTTGAGTTTCTTTGGGTTGATTTGTGTCCATTTTTGGCTGTTTTATGAACTTTTGCCATCATTTTGAGCTTCTTTGGGGTCGTTTTTATGTTTCGTAGGTCATTTTGTGTGTCTTTGTAATCCCATTTCTGCTGTTTTTATGTGTCTGTGGTAAATTTATGCTTATTATTCTTATTTCTTGTCCCTTTGTAATAGTTTTCTGCTCATTTTTGGTCGTCTAAGTGGTCATTTTGTGTCTTTGTGATAATTGTGCATCTCTTTGTGGTCATTTTATGCTTCTTTTAGGTCGTATTTTTTAGTTTCTTTGTCATTGTTTAGCATCTGTATCATCATTTTGCTCGTCCTTGTAGTTATTTTGCATCATAAAAGTGGCTATGTGCTTTTTGGTCGTCTTTTTTTGTCACAGTGACCATTTTTTTGTCCATTTGTGATCCTTCTGTGCATCTGTAGTAGTTTACTTTTTATGTCCATCTGTAGTTTCTTTAAATGACTTTCCAACAAAAACCTTTCGTCCCTTCAAACAGAGGCTTTTATTCTGCACTTTTAACCAGCAGGCTGTTACATAATTCAACCATGAAACCAACCAGCCAACTACCTGCTGTGATAGGTAGTCCGGGGTATTGGGGGTGGCCAGTTAGATTCCAGTTAGGGTCTCTCCTGGTTCCCCCCCTCCGGCCCTGATGTCAGTGATGGTGACAGTACATGCCATGTGCTTGGATCCTCCACACAGCAGCCGAGAGGAAGTGGAGAGATAAGGTCTTATCTCACATTATACAACTAGACAACTTGTATGGAACCTTATCAGCGCTACAGTATGTGTATCACAATAGGTTAAGCTGCACTTTCAGGCTGCGTTAGGTCTCAGTGAAATATGGTGACAATTATCTAGTCGCCTGATGTTTGAATTGGCAGCAAAAAATTCTTAATGGAGCCAGCGTGGCAGAATGATGCTGTAGTTGTAAAGGCTTTTGTGGTGACATCCAGTGACTGTCAGTGCTTCTGTTGACCTAATTCAATTTTCTTTTCAATTACCTGTAGTATATTACCATCACAGCCATTGGTATTGTGGTATAAATCACCCAACCGGACCCTGTGGCTACAGCAGACAGGCACCCCCGCTGGGTGATGTAGAGCTGTGTCCTGTCTGGCCCCTGTCTCCCTTAAATATATTTTAGATTAAAGAAAAGAACACAAAACACTCACGACCCACATTTCAGCAGCCAGACTTCGCCGCTGGGTCCCTTCGTAGGAACGTAATGTATAATTACAGTGACTCAAGGTTAGACAGAGACAAAAGTGATAGCTGAGAACAAAGCTCAGTGAGTTCTGGGATCTGAGGATTATTATTTGGGGATGTGTAATTAAAAGCCTGCGTGTAATTCACTCCCAGTCTTGCTTCTTCGCCTCCGTCCTCACTTCTTTCTTTCCAGCTAAGAGCCTGTGGCGGGTTCAGTGAGGTGAGTGTTGGTCAACGAGTGGGGTGCCCATTGACTGGGTTGTGTTACCACTGTCACCTCAGTGTTCCTCTCAGGTGAGACCATTGATTTATTCAAGAGGGGAAGTTCTCGTGACCAACCGGGTTTGAAAACACCCTTTAATCGATAGGCTCGGTTTATCCGGTGTTGCTTAATGTGTGGGAAGAATTAGGGGATGCTGGAGTATGATGTGGGCACAGACCAAAACGAATACAGTGAGCAGATGCTAAATGAAATGTCACGCAAGAAATACAAGGTTTTGAAAGGTCCTGTGCATCTGGGGGGGGGGGGGTGTTTTTAGGTTTTATTGACAGGTTAGGTCAAGGTTAACAAGCTGAGCCGCTGTGTCTTTTATGGAACCGGTATCTCTAAGGTAATTTATTCATTCATGTATTTTTAACGCCGGTTCACGTCCCGGTGGGGGCACCGGAATCTTTCTGCGTGGAGTTTGCATGTTCTCCTCGTGCAGCGTGGGTTCTCTCCGGGTTCTCTGGCTTCCTCCCACAAGGTCCAAAAACATGTTGAGGTTAATTGGTGATTCTAAATTGTCCATAGGTGTCTGCCTTCACCCTGAGTCAGCTGGGATAGACTCCAGCCCCCCTGCAACCCTAGTGAGGATTAAGCTCATGCCCACAGGATGAATTCTACTCACTTTGGTGATCCCTCAACTTTTCTTGTGCTAAGAAATATTTCTATTTATTATCAAAGAATTGGCACAAAACTTTGTATTCATGGTCCCAGTGAACCTCAATGATGTTCGCGATGCTCCTGTTTTTCCTCTAATGCCTCAATGACACCAGCACAAATATTAAAGTCCTCAGGATAAATTGCAACAACTTTAATAATCATTTAAGTTGTCCTCTTTTAGTTTTTCTCTTGCTGCTTTTTATCCCCTTTACCCTCCATATTCTTACAACACTCAACCACCTACACACATCATTTTAGTGTTATAACTATTATTGTTGTTTCTGTTTTGTTTCATTTTCTTTTTGTCTTGTATTGTGCCATATGAGATTTAATGTCAATCACTTATTTTGCACTATAACTTTTTCTCTAGCAGCATCGTCAAGTAGGTAAAAAATAATTTCTTCAGTGTTTTAGCTCATAAACTGGAAAAATAATGACAATTCCACGACAAGCAGCAACATTTAAGGTTAAAAAGTAAAGCTAATACTGAAGTGCCAACAGCTGCAGTTCCTCAAATGGCCACTTGAGGCTGGCTGAAAATGTGAGTCAATCCCCATGGACCCCCACATGGTAATATGCCCAATTTTACATCACAAGCTAAAATGTTTACAGCCTCCACTCATGCATCCAATTTGTTTTGCTTATCCAGAGTTGGATTGCGGTAGCAGCAGGCTAAGCAGAGGCATTCCCGCTCCCCAGCAATGTTTCCTAAGGCATTACGAGGACAAGATGAGATACGCAATCCCTTCAGTGAGTTCTGTGTGTAACCCAGAACTCGCCGTTAATCAGGGTCTCCTCCCAGTTGGATGTGCCTCGAAAACCTTCAGAGGAAAGTGCTCAAACACCCAAACCACATCAAGTGGCTTCTTTCGTCGCAAAAAGGAGCAGCGGTTATACTCCCACTCCATCTCTAAGGCTGAGCCCCTGAGGGAGGAAACTCATCTTTGTTGTTTGAATCCACCGGTTTCTGGGATAGAACTATGGCTTTAGACTGGCTCAGTGTGTGGTAAAGATGAAGCCGACAGAACTTCATCATTTATAAAAGCAGAGATGTGACTGGAACCGGACCCCCTCTGTACCCTATAGCTGCACCTTCAGATCCGGTCCATGAATATCACAAACAGGATTGAAGACGAGCGTCGACGTTGGTGGAGTCCAACACCCACCAGAAACATGTTGTACTGAGAATATAAACACAGCTCTCACTTTGGTTGTACAAGGACAAGATGTCTTCTACTCCTACAGTAACAAAGTGGATGGTAAAACGCACATGATCCCCCCAAAACAATCCTGCAAGCGTAATGAGCTGATCTATGTTCCATTGCCAGGATGGAATCCACATTCCTCCCATTGAATCCGATGTCTGACAATCAGTCAGAACTTTCCCTTCTTGCACCTGGGAATTGAAATTTAGCACTTAGCTCAATGCACCACTACAGCTAATGGCGCATTCACATAATTCAGTTCACAATTATCAGCAACCACGTCAGAAAAAAATAAAAATAAATCGCAATAGTCTCTATGATTCAGAGAAACTGAGAAGTTCTGACACCAGTGACATCTCCCACAACACCTCCAAAGGACAACGGAGGTGTCAACAAATGTGTAATTGTGAGTTACATCACAATAAAATCCAATATTTGCAGTAAAAAAAAAATATAAAAGGACATACATCTTCTATTTGTACCTGGTTTCATTTAATAACAAAACACCCCACAGCTTTAACACAGCAAAGGTAGTTAATTTTGGCATTTTTAAATAATGCGACGACAACACTGGCAAGTTAAAAGAATAATAATAATAATAATTGTCCTTCACACTCTGTCAAGATTGCACAAACGTAGCTTGAATAAAAGCCTCCCAGAGCCCACAGTCTAACCGTAGACTCAGACTTTATTAATACACATAAATTCATTCCAATCCATTTAATTAGAATAATATCTAGGTCTGGCACGCTTTACCATCACATTTCTTTCAGCCAAACGTCCAAAAGTGAAAGAACAATCATCCGGTACAACAGAAACAAATACAGATGTGTAACCCGTAGATAGATAAAAGGAAAATGCTGGCGTTTCGGTTTGTGTTTTTGTACATGAAGAGGAAATGAAAAGAAAGCAGGAAAAAAAAAAAAAAAGCAGAGAGATTCACTTTTCGGCAGTGCTAAGCGGCTTTGTAAAGGCTAGTTAATTAAATGAGATGCCTGAGTTGACTTGCCTAAATTCACAGCCTTAATGAGGTTGATAACT
The DNA here is from genome assembly GCF_000690725.1 of Stegastes partitus. Taxonomy (NCBI): domain Eukaryota; kingdom Metazoa; phylum Chordata; class Actinopteri; family Pomacentridae; genus Stegastes; species Stegastes partitus. The sequence continues at coordinate 341,461 of NW_007577945.1, read as the reverse complement.
GTGTTCCTTTTAATTAAGCTCTATTGTTTCTGACAACCTGTAAATAGAGCCGTAGCCAATGAAAACACGCTGCAAATTGTTTCTGTTGTCCTAAGACTTTTTGTTGACAGATTTTCACACCAAAGCAGAGAGCTATTGAGTCTGTCATACCTTGATAATAAACTGCGAGTTGGCTAATATCATGCAAAACTAATAATAAAACCGACGATCGGCTCCTGCGTTTGCGTTAACAGGGTTACTGCAGTGCCAACATCCATTTTTCCATCTAACATCAACACAAGACTTCTGTTTTTTCTGTTCTGCACCATATTTTCAAGCAGATTCTTGTGATTAAAACTACACACATACCAAACGATTCTGTGATTAATTAGTGGTAAATGAAGATTTTTAGAGTCAACTTAGGTCACTGTCTCTTTGTTTAACAGGATGTGAA